>NW_022147993.1:0-4617 GCF_901933205.1 Camarhynchus parvulus
GAAAGTTGTCAAAACTCCTTCTTTTTCAATATTCATGTGAATGCAAAAGGCAGGAGAGTGGTAGGTACTGTTTTCCATCAGTTTGCAAAATGCACACACAATGCCAGTGTTGTGCTGCTTCGTTTTGTCCTTTAGCGTCTCTTGTCACCTACACCTTAGAAAAACCTTTCTCACTATGTCTCGCAAGGAGAAACTGTGCCAGGACAGAAAACATCTCCTATCGTGTTCTAGAGGTTGCACAAAGGTTTGTACAGTGTTTTGCACCAAGGAAAAGAAAGTTGTCCAAAACTCCTTCTTTTTCAATATTCATGTGAATGCAAAAGGCAGGAGAGTGGTAAGGTACTGTTTTCCATCAGTTTGCAAAATGCACACACAATGCCAGTGTTGTGCTGCTTCGTTTTGTCCTTTAGCGTCTCTTGTCACCTACACCTTAGAAAAAGCTTTCTCACTATGTCTCGCAAGGAGAAACTGTGCCAGGACAGAAAACATCTCTATCGTGTTCTAGAGGTTGCACAAAGGTTTGTACAGTGTTTTGCACCAAGGAAAAGAAAGTTGTCCAAAACTCCTTCTTTTTCAATATTCATGTGAATGCAAAAGGCAGGAGAGTGGTAAGGTACTGTTTTCCATCAGTTTGCAAAATGCACACACAATGCCAGTGTTGTGCTGCTTCGTTTTGTCCTTTAGCGTCTCTTGTCACCTACACCTTAGAAAAAGCTTTCTCACTATGTCTCGCAAGGAGAAACTGTGCCAGGACAGAAAACATCTCCTATCGTGTTCTAGAGGTTGCACAAAGGTTTGTACAGTGTTTTGCACCAAGGAAAAGAAAGTTGTCCAAAACTCCTTCTTTTTCAATATTCATGTGAATGCAAAAGGCAGGAGAGTGGTAAGGTACTGTTTTCCATCAGTTTGCAAAATGCACACACAATGCCAGTGTTGTGCTGCTTCGTTTTTGTCCTTTAGCGTCTCTTGTCACCTACACCTTAGAAAAACCTTTCTCACTATGTCTCGCAAGGAGAAACTGTGCCAGGACAGAAAACATCTCTATCGTGTTCTAGAGGTTGCACAAAGGTTTGTACAGTGTTTTGCACCAAGGAAAGAAAGTTGTCCAAAACTCCTTCTTTTTCAATATTCATGTGAATGCAAAAGGCAGGAGAGTGGTAAGGTACTGTTTTCCATCAGTTTGCAAAATGCACACACAATGCCAGTGTTGTGCTGCTTCGTTTTTGTCCTTTAAGCGTCTCTTGTCACCTACACCTTAGAAAAACCTTTCTCACTATGTCTCGCAAGGAGAAACTGTGCCAGGACAGAAAACATCTCCTATCGTGTTCTAGAGGTTGCACAAAGGTTTGTACAGTGTTTTGCACCAAGGAAAAGAAAGTTGTCCAAAACTCCTTCTTTTTCAATATTCATGTGAATGCAAAAGGCAGGAGAGTGGTAAGGTACTGTTTTCCATCAGTTTGCAAAATGCACACACAATGCCAGTGTTGTGCTGCTTCGTTTTTGTCCTTTAGCGTCTCTTGTCACCTACACCTTAGAAAAAGCTTTCTCACTATGTCTCGCAAAAGGAGAAACTGTGCCAGGACAGAAAACATCTCCTATCGTGTTCTAGAGGTTGCACAAAGGTTTGTACAGTGTTTTGCACCAAAGGAAAAGAAAGTTGTCCAAAACTCCTTCTTTTCAATATTCATGTGAATGCAAAAGGCAGGAGAGTGGTAAGGTACTGTTTTCCATCAGTTTGCAAAATGCACACACAATGCCAGTGTTGTGCTGCTTCGTTTTTGTCCTTTAGCGTCTCTTGTCACCTACACCTTAGAAAAAGCTTTCTCACTATGTCTCGCAAGGAGAAACTGTGCCAGGACAGAAAACATCTCCTATCGTGTTCTAGAGGTTGCACAAAGGTTTGTACAGTGTTTTGCACCAAGGAAAGAAAGTTGTCCAAAACTCCTTCTTTTTCAATATTCATGTGAATGCAAAAGGCAGGAGAGTGGTAAGGTACTGTTTTCCATCAGTTTGCAAAATGCACACACAATGCCAGTGTTGTGCTGCTTCGTTTTTTGTCCTTTAGCGTCTCTTGTCACCTACACCTTAGAAAAAGCTTTCTCACTATGTCTCGCAAGGAGAAACTGTGCCAGGACAGAAAACATCTCCTATCGTGTTCTAGAGGTTGCACAAAGGTTTTACAGTGTGTTTTGCACCAAGAAAAAAAAAGTTGTCCAAAACTCCTTCTTTTTCAATATTCATGTGAATGCAAAAGGCAGGAGAGTGGTAAGGTACTGTTTTCCATCAGTTTGCAAAATGCACACACAATGCCAGTGTTGTGCTGCTTCGTTTTCTCCTTTAGCGTCTCTTGTCACCTACACCTTAGAAAAAAAGCTTTCTCACTATGTCTGGCAAGGAGAAACTGTGCCAGGACAGAAAACATCTCCTATCGTGTTCTAGAGGTTGCACAAAGGTTTGTACAGTGTTTTGCACCAAGGAAAAGAAAAGTTGTCCAAAACTCCTTCTTTTTCAATATTCATGTGAATGCAAAAGGCAGGAGAGTGGTAAGGTACTGTTTTCCATCAGTTTGCAAAATGCACACACAATGCCAGTGTTGTGCTGCTTCGTTTTGTCCTTTAGCGTCTCTTGTCACCTACACCTTAGAAAAAGCTTTCTCACTATGTCTGGCAAGGAGAAACTGTGCCAGGACAGAAAACATCTCCTATCGTGTTCTAGAGGTTGCACAAAGGTTTGTACAGTGTTTTGCACCAAGGAAAGAAAGTTGTCCAAAACTCCTTCTTTTTCAATATTCATGTGAATGCAAAAGGCAGGAGAGTGGTAAGGTACTGTTTTCCATCAGTTTGCAAAATGCACACACAATGCCAGTGTTGTGCTGCTTCGTTTTCTCCTTTAGCGTCTCTTGTCACCTACACCTTAGAAAAACCTTTCTCACTATGTCTCGCAAGGAGAAACTGTGCCAGGACAGAAAACATCTCCTATCGTGTTCTAGAGGTTGCACAAAGGTTTGTACAGTGTTTTGCACCAAGGAAAAAAAAGTTGTCCAAAACTCCTTCTTTTTTTCAATATTCATGTGAATGCAAAAGGCAGGAGAGTGGTAAGGTACTGTTTTCCATCAGTTTGCAAAATGCACACACAATGCCAGTGTTGTGCTGCTTCGTTTTGTCCTTTAGCGTCTCTTGTCACCTACACCTTAGAAAAAGCTTTCTCACTATGTCTCGCAAGGAGAAACTGTGCCAGGACAGAAAACATCTCCTATCGTGTTCTAGAGGTTGCACAAAAGGTTTGTACAGTGTTTTGCACCAAAAGGAAAAAAAGTTGTCCAAAACTCCTTCTTTTTCAATATTCATGTGAATGCAAAAGGCAGGAGAGTGGTAAGGTACTGTTTTCCATCAGTTTGCAAAATGCACACACAATGCCAGTGTTGTGCTGCTTCGTTTTGTCCTTTAGCGTCTCTTGTCACCTACACCTTAGAAAAAGCTTTCTCACTATGTCTCGCAAGGAGAAACTGTGCCAGGACAGAAAACATCTCCTATCGTGTTCTAGAGGTTGCACAAAGGTTTGTACAGTGTTTTGCACCAAGGAAAAGAAAGTTGTCCAAAACTCCTTCTTTTTCAATATTCATGTGAATGCAAAAGGCAGGAGAGTGGTAAGGTACTGTTTTCCATCAGTTTGCAAAATGCACACACAATGCCAGTGTTGTGCTGCTTCGTTTTTGTCCTTTAGCGTCTCTTGTCACCTACACCTTAGAAAAAGCTTTCTCACTATGTCTCGCAAGGAGAAACTGTGCCAGGACAGAAAACATCTCCTATCGTGTTCTAGAGGTTGCACAAAGGTTTGTACAGTGTTTTGCACCAAGGAAAAGAAAGTTGTCCAAAACTCCTTCTTTTTCAATATTCATGTGAATGCAAAAGGCAGGAGAGTGGTAAGGTACTGTTTTCCATCAGTTTGCAAAATGCACACACAATGCCAGTGTTGTGCTGCTTCGTTTTGTCCTTTTAGCGTCTCTTGTCACCTACACCTTAGAAAAACCTTTCTCACTATGTCTCGCAAAAGGAGAAACTGTGCCAGGACAGAAAACATCTCCTATCGTGTTCTAGAGGTTGCACAAAGGTTTGTACAGTGTTTTGCACCAAGGAAAAGAAAGTTGTCAAAACTCCTTCTTTTTCAATATTCATGTGAATGCAAAAGGCAGGAGAGTGGTAGGTACTGTATGTCTGGCAAGGAGAAACTGTGCCAGGACAGAAAACATCTCCTATCGTGTTCTAGAGGTTGCACAAAGGTTTGTACAGTGTTTTGCACCAAGGAAAAAAAGTTGTCCAAAACTCCTTCTTTTTCAATATTCATGTGAATGCAAAAGGCAGGAGAGTGGTAAGGTACTGTTTTCCATCAGTTTGCAAAATGCACACACAATGCCAGTGTTGTGCTGCTTCGTTTTTCTCCTTTAGCGTCTCTTGTCACCTACACCTTAGAAAAAGCTTTCTCACTATGTCTCGCAAGGAGAAACTGTGCCAGGACAGAAAACATCTCCTATCGTGTTCTAGAGGTTGCACAAAGGTTTGTACAGTGTTTTGCACCAAGGAAAAAAGTTGTCCAAAACTCCTTCTTTTCAATATTCAT
>NW_022147994.1:0-4617 GCF_901933205.1 Camarhynchus parvulus
TAAAGAACCAGGGGCTGGCTTTTTGTTTGAGAGGGAAAGGGCCGGAGTTTATGTTTAGGGGCCGGGAGGGCCGTCTGGCTCCTGAAAATCCGCGATAGGGCAGGATGCCTCCCCAGACCCAAGCTGGCACCACTGGCAACTCGGGCTGGTTTGATAGTGCCAACGGAGTCCTACAATCTGCCATCAGGAACCAGGTCTGGTGACTTTTGTTTGAGAGGGAAAGGACGGAGAATATGTTTGGGGGCCTGTGTCCGGAGTGGCAGGTTGGCTCCTGAAAATCCGCGGGTTATAGGCAGGATGCTCCAGAGACCCAAGCTGGCACCAGTGCCAACTCGGGCTGGTTTGATAGTGCCAACGGAGTCCTACAATCTGCCATCAGGCAAAGGGGCTGGTGAGTTTTGTTTCAGAGGGAAAGCCCCTTGGAATATGTTTGGGGGGGGACCTCTGGGCCCGGCTGGCTCCTGAAAATCCGCGATAGGCAGGATGCCTCCCAGACCCAAGCTGGCACCAGTGCCAACTCGGGCTGGTTTGATAGTGCCAACGGAGTCCTACAATCGCCATAAGGAACCAGGGCTGATGTCTTTTTGTTTCCCAGGGAAACGGCCACTGTATATTTTTGCTTCCCTGTGGCCCGGAGTGGCGGGTGACTCCTCCAAAATCCACGACAGGCAGGATGCCTCCCAGACCCAAGCTGGCACCAGTGCCAACTCGGGCTGGTTTGATAGTGCCAACGGTGTCCTACACTCTGCCATCAGGAAAAGGGGCTGGTGAGTTTTGTTTCCCAGGGAAAGGGCCGGAGTTTGTGTTTGGGGCCTCTGGCCGACTGGCTCCTGAAAATCCGCGATCGCAGGATGCCTCCCAGACCCAAGCTGGCACCAGTGCCAACTTCGGGCTGGTTTGATAGTGCCAACGGAGTCCTACCATCTGCCATCATGTACTGGGGCTGGTGACTTTTGTTTCAGAGGAAAGGCCCGGTTTATATGTTTGGGGGCCATAGGCCTGGAGAGGCCGGCTGGCTTCTGAATATCCATGATACGCAGGATGCCTCCCAGGCCCAAGCTGGCACCAGTGCCAACGAGGGCTGGTTTGATAGTGCCAATGGTGTCCTACAATCTGCCATCAGGGGAGGGGCTGGTGACTTTTGTTTCAGAGGAAAGGCCGGGGAATATGTTTGGGGCCCATAGGCCTGGAGAGGCCGGTTGGCTCCTGGAAATCCGTGTTACGCACAGGATGCCTCCCAGACCAAGCTGGCACCAGTGCCAACTCGGGCTGGTTTGGTAGGGCCAACGAGTCCTACAATCTGTCCTCAGGAACTGGGGCTGGTGACTTTTTCTTTCAGAGGGAATGGCCCGTGGAATATGTTTGGGGCCTGTGGCCCAGAGTGGCTGGCCTGCTCCTGAAAATCCCTTGACACGCTGGGATGCCTCCCAGACCCAAGCTGGCACCAGTGCCAACTCGGGCTGGTTTGATAGTACCAACGGAGTCCTACAATCTGCCATCAGGCAAAGGGGCTGGTGACTTTTGTTTCAGAGGGAAAGTCCCTTGGAATATGTTTGGGGGCCGCAGACCTGGAGAGGCCGGCTGGCTCCTGAAAATCCGCGATAGGCAGGATGCCTCCCAGACCCAAGCTGGCACCAGTGCCAACTCGGGCTGGTTTGATAGTGCCAACGGAGTCCTACAATTTGCCATAAAGAACAAGGGCTGGTGTCTTTTGTTTCCCAGGAAACGGCTGGTGTATATGTTTGGGCCCTGTGGCCCGAGTAGGCGGGTGACTCCCTCAAAAATCGCGATAGGCAGGATGCCTCCCCAGACCCAAGCCAGCACCAGTGCCAACTCGGGCTGGTTTGATAGTGCCAACGGAGTCCTACAATCTGCCATCAGGAAACTGGGGCTGGTGACTTTTGTTTCCCAGGGAAAGGGACGGAGTGTGTGTTTGGGGCCTCTGGAGTGGACTGGCTCCTGAAAATCCGCGATAGGCAGGATGCCTCCCAGACCCAAGCTGGCACCAGTGCCAACTCGGGCTGGTTTGATAGTGCCAACGGAGTCCTACCATCTGCCATCAGGAACTGGGGCTGGTGACTTTTGTTTCAGAGGAAAGGTGGGGGAATATGTTTGGGGCCTTAGGCCTGGAGAGGCGGCTGGCTCCTGAAAATCCGCTGTGGCCACGCTCAGGATGCCTCCCAGACCCAAGCTGGCACCAGTGCCAACTCGGGCTGGTTTGATAGTGCCAACGGAGTCCTACAATCTGCCATAAAGAACCAGGGCTGGTGACTTTTCTTTAAGGAAATGGCCCGTGGAATATGTTTGGGGCCTGTAGGCCCTGAGAGTGGCTGGCTGGCTCCTGAAAATCACGATAGGCAGGATGCCTCCCAGACCAAGCTGGCACCAGTGCCAACTTCCGGGCTGGTTTGATAGTGCCAACGGTGTCCTATAATCTGCCATCAGGAACTGGGTATGTTGAGTTTTGTTTCCCCAGGAAAGGGGCGGGTATATGTTTGGGGGCCTGTGGCCCAGAGTGGCCGACTGGCTCCTGAAAATCCGCGACACGCTGGGATGCCTCCCAGACCCAAGCTGGCACCAGTGCCAACTTCGGGCTGGTTTGATAGTGCCAACGGAGTCCTACAATCTGCCAAGGAACTGGGGCTGGTGACTTTTTTTCTCCTGGGAAACGGCCGGTGTATATGTTTGGGGGCATGTGGCCCAGAGTGGCCGACTGGCTCCTGAAAACCCAGCCACGCAGGATGCCTCCCAGACCCAAGCTGGCACCAGTGCCAAATCAGACTGGTTTGATAGTGCCAACAGAGTCCTACAATCTGACATCAGGAACTGGGGCTGGTGACTTTTGTGTCAGAGGGAAAGTCCCGTGGAATATGTTTGGGGGCCATAGGCCTGGAGAGGCCGGCTGGCTCCTGAAAAACAGCGATAGGCAGGATGCCTCCCAGACCCAAGCTGGCACCAGTGCCAACTCGGGCTGGTTTGATAGTGCCAACGGAGTCCCACAAATCTGCCATCAGGGAAAGGGGCTGGTGACTTTTGTTCCCCAGGGGAAATGGACGGTGTATATGTTTGCGGGCCTCTGGCCCGAGTAGCCGCAGTCACTCCTCAAAATCCAGCGATCACATGGGATGCCTCCCAGACCCAAGCTGGCACCAGTGCCAACTTCGGGCTGGTTTGATAGTGCCAACAGAGTCCTACAATCTGCCATCAGGAACCAGGACTGGTGACTTTTTGTTTCCCAGGGGAAACGGCCGGAGTTTATGTTTGGGGCCCTGTGGCCCTGAGTGGCGGGTGGCTCCTCAAAATCCGTGATAGGCAGGATGCCTCCCAGACCGAAGCTGGCACCAGTGCCAACTCGGGCTGGTTTGTTTGTGCCAACGGAGTCCTACAATCTGCCATCAGGAACCGGGTATGTTGACTTTTGTTTCCCAGGAAACGGCCATTGTATATGTTTGGGGCCTGTGGCCCAGAGTGGCTGGCTGGCTCCTGAAAATCCGCGATAGTCAGGATGCCTCCCAGACCCAAGCTGGCAGCAGTGCCAGCTCGGGCTGGTTTGATAGTGCCAACGGAGTCCTACCATCTGCCATAAAGAACCAGGGCTGGTGACTTTTTTTCCCGAGGGAAATGGCCAGTGTATATGTTTGCTGCCCTGTAGCCGGAGTAGGCGGCTGACTCCTGTGTTTAGGCAGGATGCCTCCCAGCCTCTGGCACCAGTGCCAATTGGCTGGTTTGATAGTGCCCGGTGTGAAAATCTGCCATCAGGAAAAGGGGCTGGTGAGTTTTTGTTTCAGACGGAAAGGGCGGAGTTTGTGTTTGGGGCCTCTGTCCGACTGGCTCCCTTCCCAGGATGCCTCCCAGACAAGCTGGCACTAGTGCCAACTCGGGCTGGTTTTGATAGTGCCAACGGAGTCCTACAATCTGCCATCAGGTACTGGGGCTGGTGACTTTGTTTCAGAGGGAAAGGCCGTGGAATATGTTTGGGGGCCTGTGGCCTGGAATCGGGTGGCTCCTGAAAATCCGCGATAGGCAGGATGCCTCCCAGGCCCAAGCTGGAACCAGTGCCAACTCGCGCTGGTTTGTTAGTGCCAACGGAGTCCTACAAACTGCCATCAGGGAAAGGGGCTGGTGACTTTTGTTTCAGAGGGAAAGGCCCGTGGAATATGTTTGGGGGCCATAGGCCTGGAGAGGCCGGCTGGCTCCCTGAAAATCGCGATAGGCAGGATGCCTCCCAGACCCAAGCTGGCACCAGTGCCAACTTCGGGCTGGTTTGATAGTGCCAACGGAGTCCTCTACAATCTGCCATCAGGAACCAGGGCTGGTGACTTTTGTTCCCCAGGGAAACGGCCGGTGTATATGTTTGGGGCCTCTGGCCCTGAGTGGCCAACTGGCTCATGAAAATCCAGCGATACGCGGGATGCGTTCCAGACCCAAGCTGGCACCAGTGCCAACTTCGGGCTGGTTTGATAGTGCCAACGGAGTCCTAAAATCTGCCATAAAAACGAGGGCTGGTGACTTTTGTTTCCCAGGAAACAGCCGGTGTATATGTTTGCTGCCCTGTGGCCGACTAGCGGGTCACTCCAAAATCGCGATAGGCAGGATGCCTCCCCAGACAAGCTGGCA
>NW_022147995.1:0-4606 GCF_901933205.1 Camarhynchus parvulus
CTTGCAAACTGACAGAAAACAGTACCTTACACCTCTCCTGCCTTTTTGCATTCACATGAATATTGAATAGAAGGAGTTTTGGATAACTTTCTTTTCCTTGGTGCAAAACACTCTGCAAACCTTTGTGCAACCTCTAGAACACGATAGGAGATGTTTTCTGTCCTGGCACAGTTTCTCCTTGCGAGACATAGTGGGAAAGCTTTTCTAAGGTAGGTGACAAAGAGGCGCTAAACAACAAAGATCTGGTGTGTGTGGGCTAAAGACAAAGTTTTTGGAAGCAGCTTGGGGCACAACACTGGCATTGTGGGCATCTTCCCAAAGGCGACGAGCGAAGCAGCACAACACTGGCATTGTGGGTGCATTTGGTTTTCTGTCTGGCACAGTTTCTCCTTGCGAGACATAGTGAGAAAGCTTTTTCTAAGGTGTAGGTGACAAGAGGCGCTAAAGGACAAAACGAAGCAGCACAACACTGGCATTGTGTGTGCATTTTGCAAACTGATGGAAAACAGTACCTTACCACTCTCCTGCCTTTTGCATTCACATGAATATTGAAAAGAAGGAGTTTTGGACAACTTTCTTTTTTCCTTGGTGCAAAACACTCTGCAAACCTTTGTGCAACCTCTAGAACACGATAGGAGATGTTTTCTGTCCTGGCACAGTTTCTCCTTGCGAGACATAGTGAAAGCTTTTTCTAAGGTGTAGGTGACAAGAGGCGCTAAAAGGACAAAACGAAGCAGCACAACACTGGCATTGTGTGTGCATTTTGCAAACTGATGGAAAACAGTACCTTACCACTCTCCTGCCTTTTGCATTCACATGAATATTGAAAAAGAAGGAGTTTTGGACAACTTTCTTTTCCTTGGTGCAAAACACTCTGCAAACCTTTGTGCAACCTCTAGAACACGATAGGAGATGTTTTCTGTCCTGGCACAGTTTCTCCTTGAGAGACATAGTGAGAAAAGCTTTTTCTAAGGTGTAGGTGACAAAGAGGCGCTAAAGGACAAAAACGAAGCAGCACAACACTGGCATTGTGTGTGCATTTTGCAAACTGATGGAAAACAGTACCTTACCACTCTCCTGCCTTTTGCATTCACATGAATATTGAAAAGAAGGAGTTTTTGGACAACTTTCTTTTCCTTGGTGCAAAACACTCTGCAAACCTTTGTGCAACCTCTAGAACACGATAGGAGATGTTTTCTGTCCTGGCACAGTTTCTCCTTGCGAGACATAGTGAAAGCTTTTTCTAAGGTGTAGGTGACAAGAGGCGGCTAAAGGACAAAACGAAGCAGCACAACACTGGCATTGTGTGTGCATTTTGCAAACTGATGGAAAACAGTACCTTACCACTCTCCTGCCTTTTGCATTCACATGAATATTGAAAAAGAAGGAGTTTTGGACAACTTTCTTTTCCTTGGTGCAAAACACTGTACAAACCTTTGTGCAACCTCTAGAACACGATAGGAGATGTTTTCTGTCCTGGCACAGTTTCTCCTTGCCAGACATAGTGAGAAAGCTTTCTAAAGGTGTAGGTGACAAGAAGGCAGCTAAAGGGAGAAAGCAGTAGCACAACACTGGCATTGTGTGTGCATTTTGCAAACTGATAAATGATGCCACCACTCCTCACCATTTTGCATTCCACATGAATATTGAAAAAGAAGGAGTTTTGGACAACTTTTCTTTTCTCCTTAGAAGACATAGTGAGAAAAGGTTTTTCTACAAGATTGTAGGTGACAAGAGCGGCTAAAGGAGAAAACGCTAAAAGGACAAAAGCGAAGCAGCACAACACTGGCATTGTGTGTGCATTTTGCAAACTGATGGAAAACAATTGCCTTACCACTCTCCTGCCTTTTGCATTCACATGAATATTGAAAAAAGGAGTTTGGGACAACATTTTTTCCTTGGTGCAAAACACTGTACAAACCTTGTGCAACCTCTGGAACACGATAGGAGATGTTTTCTGTCCTGGCACAGTTTCTCCTTCGCGAGACCTAGTGAAAGCTTTTCTAAAGGTGTGGGTGACAAGAGGCGGCTAAAAAGGACAAAGCGAGCAGCACAACACTGGCATTGTGTGTGTGCATTTTGCAGTGATGGAAAACAGTACCTTCACTCCTGCCTTTTGCATTCACATGAATATTGAAAAAGAAGGAGTTTTGGACAACTTTCTTTTCCTTGGTGCAAGTACTCTGCAAACCTTTGTGCAACCTCTAGAACACGATAGGAGATGTTTTCTGTGCAGCTGGTTTCTCATAGGGAACTTTATAGTGAGAAAGGTTTTTTCTAAAGATTAGTAGGTGACAAAGAGGCAGCTAAGGAACAAAAGGAAGCAGCAGCACTGGCATTGTGTGTGCATTTTATAAACTTCGATGGAAACGAAAGTACATACCACTCCTCCTGCTTTGCATTCACGCTGAATATTGAAAAGAGGAGTTTTGGACACTTTCTTTTCCTTGGTGCAAAACGCGTACAAACCTTTGATGCAACCTCTAGAACACGATAGGAGATGTTTTCTGTCTGGCGCAGTTTCTCCTTGCGAGACATAGTGAGAAAGCTTTTTCTAAAGGTGTAGGTGACAAGAGGCGGCTAAAGGACAAAACAAGCAGCAGCACAACACTGGCATTGTGTGTGCATTTTGCAAACTGATGGAAAACAGTACCTTACCACTCTCCTGCCTTTTGCATTCACATGAATATTGAAAAAGAAGGAGTTTTGGACAACTTTCTTTTCCTTGGTGCAAAACACTCTGCAAACCTTTGTGCAACCTCTAGAACACGATAGGAGATGTTTTCTGTCCTGGCACAGTTTCTCCTTGCGAGACATAGTGAAAGCTTTTTTCTAAGGTGTAGGTGACAAAGAGGCGGCTAAAGGACAAAACGAAGCAGCACAACACTGGCATTGTGTGTGCATTTTGCAAACTGATGGAAAACAGTACCTTACCACTCTCCTGCCTTTTGCATTCACATGAATATTGAAAAAGAAGGAGTTTTGGACAACTTTCTTTTCCTTGGTGCAAAACACTGTACAAACCTTTGTGCAACCTCTAGAACACGATAGGAGATGTTTTCTGTCCTGGCACAGTTTCTCCTTGCGAGACATAGTGAAAGCTTTTTCTAAGGTGTAGGTGACAAGAGGCGCTAAAGGACAAAGCGAAGCAGCACAACACTGGCATTGTGTGTGCATTTTGCAAACTGATGGAAAACAGTACCTTACCACTCTCCTGCCTTTTGCATTCACATGAATATTGAAAAAGAAGGAGTTTTGGACAACTTTCTTTTCCTTGGTGCAAAACACTGTACAAACCTTTGTGCAACCTCTAGAACACGATAGGAGATGTTTTCTGTCCTGGCACAGTTTCTCCTTGCGAGACATAGTGGGAAAGCTTTTTGCTAAGGTGTAGGTGACAAAGGGCGCTAAGGCCAAAACGACAAAGCACAACACTGGCATTGTGTGTGCATTTTGCAAACTGATGGAAAACAGTACCTTACCACTCTCCTGCCTTTTGCATTCACATGAATATTGAAAAAGAAGGAGTTTTGGACAACTTTCTTTTCCTTGGTGCAAAACACTGTACAAACCTTTGTGCAACCTCTAGAACACGATAGGAGATGTTTTCTGTCCTGGCACAGTTTCTCCTTGCGAGACATAGTGAAAGGTTTTTCTAAGGTGTAGGTGACAAGAGGCGCTAAAGGACAAAGCGAAGCAGCACAACACTGGCATTGTGTGTGCATTTTGCAAACTGATGGAAAACAGTACCTTACCACTCTCCTGCCTTTTGCATTCACATGAATATTGAAAAAGAAGGAGTTTTGGACAACTTTCTTTTCCTTGGTGCAAAACACTCTGCAAACCTTTGTGCAACCTCTAGAACACGATAGGAGATGTTTTCTGTCCTGGCACAGTTTCTCCTTGCGAGACATAGTGAGAAAGCTTTTTTCTAAGGTGTAGGTGACAAGAGGCGCTAAAGGCCAAAATCGAAGCAACACAACACTGGCATTGTGGGTGCATTTTGCAAACTGATGGAAAACAGTACCTTACCACTCTCCTGCCTTTTGCATTCACATGAATATTGACTAGAAGGAGTTTTGGACAACTTTCTTTTCCTTGGTGCAAAACACTCTGCAAACCTTTGTGCAACCTCTAGAACACGATAGGAGATGTTTTCTGTCCTGGCACAGTTTCTCCTTGCGAGACATAGTGAAAGCTTTTCTAAGGTGTAGGTGACAAAGAGGCGCTAAAGGACAAAACGAAGCAACACAACACTTTCACGATAGGAGGAGATGTTTTCTGTCCTGGCACAGTTTCTCCTTGCGAGACATTAAAGACAAAGATCACGAACTCTCGCGAAGCTAAGCCTGGTCGAGGTCCTTCGACCAGAAAGCGGCTCGACGCACGGCGAGGGGCACAATGCTCTCCCGAAGAAGCGGCCCGGTAGCGGGGGGGCATCTTTTCCGACGAGCGAAGCGCACAACCGGCATTGTGGGTGCGCTTGCCGGCGAAAACAGTACCTTACCACTCTCCTGCCTTTTGCATTCACGAATTTGCAATAGAAGGAGTTTTGGACCTTTTCCGCGCAAAACCTCTGCAAACCGTGCAACCTCTAGAACACGAT
>NW_022147996.1:0-4592 GCF_901933205.1 Camarhynchus parvulus
TCCGATGGCAGATTGCCAGGAGCCCGTTGGCACTGTCAAACCAGCCCAAGTTGTACGGTGCCAGCTTGGGTCTGGGGAGGTATCCTGCAGTCGGCGAATTTGAGGTCAGCTGGCCACTCCCAGCCACAGGACCTGAGCAGCCATCTTGGCCCTTTTCCTGGAAACAAAAGTCACCAAATGAAAAACAATCCCCAAAATTCCCCCAAAATCCTCAAAAAATCCTGTTTTCACTAAAAAATATCCTCCCAAAAACCTGTCAAAAAGTTCCTCCAAAAGAGATTCTAAAATAATAAAAAATTTCCCTAAAACATTTCCCAAAAACTAAAAAGAATCCCAAAAAATTCCCCATATTCTCCAAAAAATCTTAAAATTTCAAGGAAAAATTTATCCAAAAATAAAAATCGAAATTTCCTCAAAAACCCCCAAAACATCCCAAAATTTCCCTAAAATTTCCCAAAAGAATAAAAAACCCAAAATCCCCAAAATTTCCATAAAAATTTACCACACCTAAAACCCCAAAATTTTCCATGAAAATATATCCAAAAGTAAGAAACAATCCCGGCCCTTTTTCCTAAAAATCCCAAAGTCAAACATTTCGGTTAAAATTTCGCCTAAATTTTACCAAAACCCCTTAAAATTCTGTCAAACCAGCCAAAGTTGGCACGGGTGCCAGCTTTTCCTCCAAAATAAAAAAATCCAAAAATTTCCTTTAAAATCCCCAAAAATCCCAAACTTACCCTGGAAACGAACATTTCCCCCCAAAATAAAAAAAGTGGAAGCAAATTCACCCGGCCCCAAAATTTCCTGATGCCCCAAAATATAAAAAGACCGTTGGCACTTTCAAAACATCTCAACTTTGGCACGGGTGCCAAATGAAAAAAAGCCCCCAAGATTTCCCCAAAATCCTCTTGAGAAGCTAAAAAAAAAATTAATTTCCTGCAGGGGTGTGACCCTGAGCAGCCAAAAGGGCCCTTTTCATTTGCAAACAAAAGTCACAATTAAAATTTCGATGGCAGTTTGTAGGAGCCCATTGGCAGTGGCAAACCAGCTTAGGTTGGCGCGGGGCGCCAGCGGGTCTGGGTGGCGCCCTGCGTAAAGGCAGGAATTTCAGGAGACGGCCGGCCTCTCCCGGCCACGGGACTGAGCAGTATCAATCGCGGCCCTTTTCCCAAAAACAAAAGTCTCCTGACCGGTTCCGTGGCAGGGTGCAGGAGCCCATGGGCACTGTCAAACCAGACAAGTTGGCACGGGTGCCAGCTTGCATGTCTGGGAGGCATCCTGCGTGCCAAATTTCAGGAGCGGTAAAGGTGACATCCGGCCCCAGGACCCTGAGCAGACATCTCGGCCCTTTTCCTGGAAACAAAGTCGCGGCCCGGTTCCTGATGGCAGATTGTAGGAGCCCGTTGGCACTGTCAAACCAGCCCAAGTTGGCACGGGTGCCAGCTTGGGTCTGGGAGAGGCATCCTGCGTGCCGCATGGAATTTCAGGGCGGCCCGGCCTCTCCGGCCGCAGGACCATGAGCGACATCACGGCCCTTTTCCTGCAAACAAAAGTCACCCGGCCCGGTTCGATGGCAGTTTTGTAGGAGCCCGTTGGCACTGTCAAACCAGCCCAAGTTGGCACGGGTGCCAGCAGGTCTGGGAGGCATCCTGCGTACCCATGGAATTTCAGGGCGGCGGCCACTCCGGCCACAGGACCCTGAGCAGACATCTCGGCCCTTTTCCTGCAAACAAAAGTCTCGGCGGTTCCGATGGCAGATTGTAGGAGCCCGTTGGCACTGTCAAACCAGCCCAAGTTGGCACGGGTGCCAGCGGGGTCTGGGAGGCATCCTGCGTGCAGCGAATTTCAGGAAGCGGCGGCCGCTCCGGCCACAGGACCCTGAGCAGCCATCTCGGCCCTTTTCCTGGAAACAAAAGTCACGGCCCGGTTCCGATGGCAGATTGTAGGAGCCCGTGGGCACTGTCAAAACCAGCCCAAGTTGGCACGGGTGCCAGCAGGTCTGGGAGGCATCCTGCGTGCCGTGCGGAATTTCAGGACCTGAGCAGCCACTCCCAGCCCCAGGACCCTGAGCAGACATCTCGGCCCATTTCCCTGCAAGGAAAAGTCACCGGCACCGGTTCCCCATGGCAGATTGTAGGAGCCGTTGGCACTGTCAAACCAGCCCAAGTTGGCACGGGTGCCAGCAGGTCTAGGAGGCATCCTGCGTGCAGCGGAATTTCAGGACCTGGCCCCTCTCCCGACCACAGGACCTGAGCGAAATCTCGACCCTTTTTCCTGCAAACAAAAAAGTCACGGCCCCGGTTCCGATGGCAGATTGTAGGGCCCATTGGCACTGTCAGGCCAGCCCAAGTTGGCACGGGTGCCAGCTTGGGTCTGGGGAAGGCATCCTGCGTGCCCGGAATTTCAGGACCGGCCCGGCCACTCCGGCCCAGGACCCTGAGCAGACATCTCGGCCCTTTTCCTGGAAACAAAAGTCACCGCCCCGGTTCCCGATGGCAGATTGTAGGAGGCCCGTTGGCACTGTCAAACCAGCCCAAGTTGGCACGGGTGCCAGCTTGGGTCTGGGAGGCATCCTGCGTACCGCGGAATTTCAGGAGACGGCCGGCCTCTCCCGGCCACAGGACCCAGAGCATCAATCTCGGCCCTTTTCCCTGGAAACAAAAGTCTCCGGACCCGGTTCCCGATGGCAGATTGTAGGAGCCCATGGGCACTGTCAAACCAGCCCAAGTTGGCACGGGTGCCAGCTTGGGTCTGGGAGGCATCCTGCGTGCAGCTGAATTTCAGAGGCGGCCGGCCTCTCCCGGCCCAGGACCCTGAGCAGACATCTCGGCCCTTTTCCTTGCAAACAAAAGTCACCGTCTCCGGTTCCCGATGGCAGATTTTAGGAGCCCGTTGGCACTGTCAAACCAGCCCAAGTTGGCACGGGTACCAGCTTGGGTCTGGGAAAGCATCCTGCGTGCCGCCCAGAATTTCAGGACCTGGCGGGCCACTCCCGGATACAGGACCCTGAGCAGACATCTCGGCCGCTGCGGAGTAAAAAGTCACCGTCTCAGGTTCCCGATGGCGGGTGTAGGAGCCTGTTGGCACTGTCAAACCAACCCAGGAGTTGGCACGGGTGCCCAGCTTAGGTCTGGGAAAGGCATCCCGTGCCGCGCAGCGGCATTTCAGGAGCGGCCGGCGACTCCCGCCACAGGACCCTGAGCAGACATCTCGGCATTTCCCTGGAAACAAAAGTCACGGCCCGGTTCGATGGCTTAAAGATGGCAGGAGCCCGTTGGCACTGTCAAAACCAGCCCCGGAGGGTGACGCGGGTGCCAGCTTGGGTCTGGGGAGGCATCCTGCGTACGCGAATTTCAGGAGCGGCGGCCACTCCCGGGCCCCGGGGACCATAGCAGCCACATCGGCCCTTTCCTTGGAAACAAATATCACCGGCCCCGGTTCGATGGCAGATTGTAAACCCGTTGGCACTGTCAAACCAGCCCAAGTTGGCACGGGTGCCAGCAGGTCTGGAAAGAGCATCCTGATACCCGTGAGATTTCAGGAGCGGCCGGCCGACTCCGACGCGGACCCTGAGCAGCCATCTCGACCCTTTTCCTGCAAACAAAGTCACCGGCCCTGGTTCCCGATGGCAGATTGCCAGGAACCCGTTGGCACTGTCAAACCAGCCCAAAGTTGCTTACGGGTGCCAGCAGGTCTGGGAGGCTGCCTGCGTAACGTGGAATTTCGGGAGCCAGCCTACCACTCCCGGCCGCAGGACCCTGAGCAGACATCTCGGCCCCTTTGCCTGGAAACAAGTCCACGCCGGCCCGGTTCCCGATGGCAGATTGTAGGAGCCCGTTGGCACTGTCAAAGCAGCCCAGAAGTTGGCACGGGTGCCAGCAGGTCTGGGAGGCATCCTGCGTAGCATGTGGAGCATTCAGGAGCAGCGGCGGCCTCTCGGCCACAGGACCTGAGCAGACATCTGCGGCCCTTTTCCTGAAAGCAAAGTCACGGCCCCGGTTCCCGATGGCAGATTTTAGGGCCGTTAGCGGTAATCAAACCAGCCCAAGTTGGCACGGGTGCCAGCTTGGGTCTGGGGAGGCATCCTGCGTGCAGCGGAGATTCAGGAGCGGCCGGCCACTCCGAAGACCACAGGACCATTAGCAGCCATCTCGGCCTTTTCCTTGCAAACAAAGTCACCGGCCCCGGTTCCCGATGGCAGATTGTAGGACACCATGGGCACTGTCAGAGCCAGCCCAGGATTGGCACGGGTGCCAGCAGGTCTGGGGAAGGCATCCTCTAAGTACCCGCGGAATTTCAGGAGCCGGCGGCCTCTCCGGCCCAGGACCTGGAGCAGATATCTCGGCCATTTCCCTGCAAAAATGTCACCGGCGGTTCCCGATGGCAGATTGGGGCACGTGGAGCGCATCAAACCAGCCCAAGTTGGCACGGGTGCCAGCAGGTCTGGGAAGAGCATCCTCGCGTGCCTTGAATTTGAGAGCGGCCCGTACTCCGGCCACAGGACCCGAGCAGACATCTCGGCCCATTTCCCTGGAAACAAAAGTCTCGGACCGGTTCGATGGCAGATTGTAGGAGCCCATGGGCACTGTCAA
>NW_022147997.1:0-4538 GCF_901933205.1 Camarhynchus parvulus
TATGCGAGACATAGTGAGAAAGCTTTTCTAAAGGTCAGCGAAGGCGCTTCAAAGGGACAGAGCGGTAGCTGCTGGCATTGTGTGTGCGTTTACCAAACTGATGGAAAACAGTACCTTACCACTCTCCTGCCCAGCACTGCATTCCACATGAATAATGAAAAGAAGGAGTTTTTGGACGGGTTTCTTTTCCTTGGTGCAAAACACTGTACAAACCTTTGTGCAACCTCTAGAACACGATAGGAGATGTTTTTCTGTGTCCCGGCACAGTTTCTCCTTGCCAGACATAGTGAGAAAGTTTTTTTCTAAGGTGTAGGTGACAAGAGACGCTAAAGGCCAAAAACGAAGCAGCACAACACTGGCATTGTGTGTGCATTTTGCAAACTGATGGAAAACAGTACCTTACCACTCTCCTGCCTTTTGCATTCACATGAATATTGAAAAAGAAGGAGTTTTGGACGAGTTTCTTTTCCTTGGTGCAAAACACTGTACAACACTGGCATTGTGTGTGCATTTTGCAAACTGATGGAAAACAGTACCTTACCACTCTCCTGCCTTTTGCATTCACATGAATATTGAAAAAGAAGGAGTTTTGGACGAGTTTCTTTTCCTTGGTGCAAAACACTGTACAAACTTTTGTGCAACCTCTAGAACACGATAGGAGATGTTTTCTGTCCTGGCACAGTTTCTCCTTGCGAGACATAGTGAGAAAGGTTTTTCTAAGGTGTAGGTGACAAGAGACGCTTAAAGGACAAAACGAAGCAGCACAACACTGGCATTGTGTGTGCATTTTGCAAACTGATGGAAAACAGTACCTTACCACTCTCCTGCCTTTTGCATTCACATGAATATTGAAAAGAAGGAGTTTAGAACACTATAGGAGATGTTTTCTGTCCTGGGCACAGTTTCTCCTTGGCGAGACATAGCAGCCCTTTCTGCACATGCTAAAGGACAAAACGAAGCAGCACAACACTGGCATTGTGTGTGCATTTTGCAAACTGATGGAAAACAGCATCTATACTAATTTCCTGCCTTTTGCATTCACATGAATATTGAAAAAGAAGGAGTTTTGGACAACTTTTTCCTTTTGGTGCAAAAACACTGTACAAACCTTTGTGCAACCTCTAGAACACGATAGGAGATGTTTTCTTGTCCTGGCACAGTTTTCCTTGCCAGACATAGTGAGAAAGTTTCTTTTTCTAAGGTGTAGGTGACAAGAGACGCTAAAGGACAAAACGAAGCAGCACAACACTGGCATTGTGTGTGTATTTTGCAAACTGATGGAAAACAGTACCTTACCACTCTCCTGCCTTTTGCATTCACATGAATATTGAAAAAGAAGGAGTTTTGACAACTTTTCTTTTCCTTGGTGCAAAACACTCTGCAAACCTTTGTGCAACCTCAGAACAATTTATATAGGGAGATGTTTTTTCTGTCCTGGCACAGTTTCTACTCTTTGCCAGACATAGTGAGAAAGCTTTTCTAAGGTGTAGGTGACAAGAGATGCTATGGGTACATGAACTAAGCACATGTAAACACTGGCATTGTGTGTGCATTTTGCAAACTGGATGGAAAACAGTACCTTACCACTCTCCTGCCTTTTGCATTCACATGAATATTGAAAAGAAGGAGTTTTGGACAACTTTTCCTTGGTGCAAAAACACCTGCAAAACCTTTTGTGCAACCTCTAGAACACGATATAGGAGATGTTTTTCGCGCCAGTCCTGGCATATAGTGAGAAAGCTTTCTAAGGTTAGGTGACAAGAGACGCCTAAAGGACAAAACTAAGCAGCACAACACTGGCATTGTGTGTGCATTTTGCAAACTGATGGAAAAACAGTACCTACCACTCTCCTGCCTTTTTGCATTCACATGAATATTGAAAAAGAAGGAGTTTTGGACAACTTTCTTTCCTTTTGGTGCAAAAACACTGTACAAAAACTTTAAAAGTGCAACCTCTAGAACACGATAGGGAGATGTTTTTCTTGTCCTGGCACAGTTTTCCCTGCTTAATATAGTGAGAAAGGGTTTTTCTAAGGTGTAGGTGACAAGAGACGCTTGGAAGGACAAAACGGCAGCACAACACTGGCATTGTGTGTGCATTTTGCAAACTGATGGAAAACAGTACCTTACCACTCTCCTGCCTTTTGCATTCACATGAATATTGAAAAAAAGAAGGAGTTTTTGGACAACTTTTTTTTTTCCTTGGTGCAAAAACACTGTACAAACCTTTGTGCAACCCTAGAACACGATAGAGATGTTTTCTGTCCTGGCACAGCTTCTCCTTGGAGACATAGTGAGAAGGGTTTTTCTAAGGTGTAGGTGACAAGAGACGCTAAAGGACAAAGGATGAAGACACTGGATTGTGTGTGCATTTTGCAAACTGATGGAAAAAGTACCTTACCGTCCCGGCGTTCATACATGAATACCGGTGAAAAAAGAGGGAGTTTTGACAAACTTTCTTTCCGTGTAAAACACTCTGCAAAACCTTGTGCAACCCAATGAACTCCATAGGGAAAGATGTTTTCTGTCCTGGCACAGTTTCTCCCTTGGCGACATAGTGAGAAAGCTTTTTCTAAGGTGTAGGTGACCAGAGAGACTTAAAGGAAAAAGGAAGCAGCACAACACTGTCATTGTGTGTGCAGCTTTTGCAAACTGATAGAAAAGAGTACCTTACCACTCTCTCCTGACTTTTGCATTCACATGAAAATTGTAATAGAAGCGGAGTTTTGGACAACTTTTCTTTTCCTTGGTGCAAAACACTGTACAAACCTTTGTGCAACCTCTGTGAAACGATAGGAGATGCTTTCTGTCCTGGCACAGTTTCTCCTTGCGAGACATAGTGAGAAAGGTTTTTCTAAGGTGTAGGTGACAAGAGACGCTTAAAGGACAAAACGAAGCAGCACAACACTGGCATTGTGTGTGCATTTTGCAAACTGATGGAAAACAGTACCTTACCACTCTCCTGCCTTTGCATTCACATGAATATTGAAAAAGAAGGAGTTTTGACGACTTTTTTTCTTTGATGCAAAAACACTGTACAAACCTTTTGTGCAACCCTCTAGAACACCTATAGAGATGTTTTTCGTCCTGGCACAGTTTCTCCTGCCAGACAGTGAGAAAGCTTTTTCTAAGGTGTAGGTGACAAGAGACGCTAAAAGGACAAACGAAGCAGCACAACACTAGCATTGTGTGTGCATTTTGCAAACTGATGGAAAACAGTACCTTTTACCACTCTCCTGCCTTTGCATTCACATGAATATTGAAAAAGAAGGAGTTTTGGACAACTTTCTTTTCCCTTGGTGCAAAAACACTGTACAAACCTTTGTGCAACCTCTAGAACAATTTATAGGAGATGTTTTCTGTCCTGGCACAGTTTCTCCTTGTTGTGACATAGTGAGAAAGGTTTTTCTAAGGTGTAGGTGACAAGAGATGCTAAAGACACGAACGGAGCACAAAACGCCGTGGCATTGTGTGTGCAATTTTGCAAACTGGATGGAAAAACAGGCCCTGAAGAAACTGAAGCGGCACAACACTGTCATTGTGTGCACATGAACCGATAGAAAACAGGCTGAGTTTTGGACGAATATTGCAATTCTGCCTTTTCCTTGCGCAAAAAACACTCTGCAAACCTTTTGTGCAACCTCTAGAACACGATAGAGAGTTGTTTTCTGTCCTGGCACAGTTTCTCCCTTTTGCCAGACATAGTGAGAAAATTTTTCTAAGGCGTAGTGACAAGAGATGCTAAAGGACAAAACGGCGCACAACACTGGTACTGTGTGTGCATTTTGGTAAACTGGATGGAAAACAGTGGCCTACCTCACTCTCCTGCCTTTTGCATTCATTACGAATATTAAAAAGAAGGAGTTTTGGACAACTTTTCCTTGGTGCAAAAACACTGCGCAAAACCTTGTGCAACCTCTAGAACACGATAGAGATGCTTTCTGTCCTGGCGCAGTTTCTCCTTGCCAGACATAGTGAGAAAGCTTTTTCTAAGGTGTAGCATGAGACGCTAAAGGACAAAACGGCAGCACAACACTGGCATTGTGTGTGCATTTTTGGTAAACTGATGGAAAACAGTACCTTACCACTCTCCTGCCTTTTATTCATTACGAATATTGAAAAGAAGGAGTTTTGACAACTTTCTTTTCCTTTTGGTGCAAAACACTGTACAAACCTGCAACCTCTAGAACACGATAGGAGATGGGGCTTGTCCCGCACAGTTTCTCCTTTTGCGAGACATAGTGAGAAAGTTTTTCTAAGGTGTGGGGCACAAGAGACGCTGCAAAGATCTATTTGAGCCTCTCGAAGCTAAAAGCGCCGTCCCGGCGCTTTCGCTATAGAAGCCGGCCCGGAGCGACGGGCTACGCAATACCGCTCTTTAATGCCGGCTAGGGCCGCGCCGCCCTCGCTTAGCCGGAGAGAGCGACGCCCAGAGGTGCTTAAGAACGAAGCGGCACAACACTGTCAGCTGTGTGTGCAGCTTGCAAACCGATAGAAAACAGTACCTACCACTCTCCTGCCTTTACATTCACATGAAT
>NW_022147998.1:0-4531 GCF_901933205.1 Camarhynchus parvulus
CTTGACTGGCTCCTGAAAATCCGGCGTCATCATGGGATGCCTCCCAGACCCAAGCTGGCACCAGTGCCAACTCGGGCTGGTTTGATAGTGCCAGCGGAGGTCCCACAATCTGCCATCAAGGACCGGGGCTGGTGAGTTTTGTTTCAGAGGGAAAGGCCCGTTGTTTATGTTTGGGGGCCATAGGCCCGGGTGGCGGCTGGCTCCTGAAAATCCAGCGATCGCGGGATGCCTCCCAGACCCAAGCTGGCACCAGTGCCAACTTCGGGCTGGTTTGATAGTGCCAACGGAGTCCCACAATCTGCCATCAAGGACCGGGGCTGGTGAGTTTTGTTTCAGAGGGAAAGGCCCGTTGTTTATGTTTGGGGGCCATAGGCCGGGTGGCGGCTGGCTCCTGAAAATCAGCGATGCGCGGGATGCCTCCCAGACCCAAGCTGGCACCAGTGCCAACTCGGGCTGGTTTGATAGTGCCAGCGAGGTCCCACAATCTGCCATCAAGGACCGGGGCTGGTGAGTTTTGTTTCAGAGGGAAAGGCCCGTTGTTTATGTTTGGGGGCCATAGGCCGGGGTGGCGGCTGGCTCCTGAAAATCGCGATCGCGGGGATGCCTCCCAGACCCAAGCTGGCACCAGTGCCAACTTCGGGCTGGTTTGATAGTGCCAACGAGGTCCCACAATCTGCCATCAGGACCGGGGCTGGTGAGTTTTTGTTTCAGAGGGAAAGGCCCGTTGTTTATGTTTGGGGGCCATAGGCCGGGGTGGCGGCTGGCTCCTGAAAATCCAGCGATATGCGCGGGATGCCTCCCAGACCCAAGCTGGCACCAGTGCCAACTCGGGCTGGTTTGATAGTGCCAGCGGAGTCCCACAATCTGCCATCAAGGACGGGGCTGGTGAGTTTTGTTTCAGAGGGAAAGGCCCGTTGTTTATGTTTGGGGGCCATAGGCCGGGTGGCGGCTGGCTCCTGAAAATCCGCGATCGCGGGATGCCTCCCAGACCCAAGCTGGCACCAGTGCCAACTCGGGCTGGTTTGATAGTGCCAACGAGGTCCCACAATCTGCCATCAAGGACCGGGGCTGGTGAGTTTTGTTTCAGAGGGAAAGGCCCGTTGTTTATGTTTGGGGGCCATAGGCCCGGCCGGTGGCGGCTGGCTCCTGAAAATCCGCGATCATGGGATGCCTCCCAGACCCAAGCTGGCACCAGTGCCAACTCGGGCTGGTTTGATAGTGCCAGCGGAGTCCCACAATCTGCCATCAAGGACCGGGGCTGGTGACTTTTTTGTTTCAGAGGGAAAGGCCGTTGTTTATGTTTGGGGGCCATAGGCCGGGTGGCGGCTGGCTCCTGAAAATCAGCGTCGCGGGATGCCTCCCAGACCCAAGCTGGCACCAGTGCCAACTTCGGGCTGGTTTGATAGTGCCAACGGAGGTCCCACAATCTGCCATCAGGACCGGGGCTGGTGAGTTTTGTTTCAGAGGGAAAGGCCCGTTGTTTATGTTTGGGGGCCATAGGCCGGGTGGCGGCTGGCTCCTGAAAATCGGCGATCGCGCAGGATGCCTCCCAGACCCAAGCTGGCACCAGTGCCAACTTCGGGCTGGTTTTGATAGTGCCAACGGAGTCCCACAATCTGCCATCAAGGACCGGGGCTGGTGAGTTTTTTGTTTCAGAGGGAAAGGCCGTTGTTTATGTTTGGGGGCCATAGGCCGGGTGGCGGCTGGCTCCTGAAAATCCAGCGATCGCGCGGGATGCCTCCCAGACCCAAGCTGGCACCAGTGCCAACTCGGGCTGGTTTGATAGTGCCAGCGAGGTCCCACAATCTGCCATCAAGGACCGGGGCTGGTGAGTTTTGTTTCAGAGGGAAAGGCCCGTTGTTTATGTTTGGGGGCCATAGGCCGGTGGCGGCTGGCTCCTGAAAAATCGCGATCGCAGGATGCCTCCCAGACCCAAGCTGGCACCAGTGCCAACTCGGGCTGGTTTGATAGTGCCAACAGGTCCCACAATCTGCCATCAGGACCGGGGCTGGTGAGTTTTTGTTTCAGAGGGAAAGGCCGTTGTTTTATGTTTGGGGGCCATAGGCCGGGTGGCGGCTGGCTCCTGAAAATCAGCGATCGCGGGATGCCTCCCAGACCCAAGCTGGCACCAGTGCCAACTTCGGGCTGGTTTGATAGTGCCAGCGGAGTCCCACAATCTGCCATCAAGGACCGGGGCTGGTGAGTTTTGTTTCAGAGGGAAAGGCCCGTTGTTTATGTTTGGGGGCCATAGGCCGGGTGGCGGCTGGCTCCTGAAAATCGGCGATCGCAGGATGCCTCCCAGACCCAAGCTGGCACCAGTGCCAACTCGGGCTGGTTTGATAGTGCCAGCGAGGTCCCACAATCTGCCATCAAGGACCGGGGCTGGTGAGTTTTTTGTTTCAGAGGGAAAGGCCGTTGTTTATGTTTGGGGGCCATAGGCCCGGTGGCGGCTGGCTCCTGAAAATCGGCGATACGCAGGATGCCTCCCCAGACCCAAGCTGGCACCAGTGCCAACTTCGGGCTGGTTTGATAGTGCCACGGAGTCCCACAATCTGCCATCAAGGACCGGGGCTGGTGAGTTTTGTTTCAGAGGGAAAGGCCCGTTGTTTATGTTTGGGGGCCATAGGCCGGAGTGGCGGCTGGCTCCTGAAAATCAGCGATCGCAGGATGCCTCCCAGACCCAAGCTGGCACCAGTGCCAACTTCGGGCTGGTTTGATAGTGCCAACGGAGTCCCACAATCTGCCATCAAGGACGGGGCTGGTGAGTTTTTGTTTCAGAGGGAAAGGCCCGTTGTTTATGTTTGGGGGCCATAGGCCCGGGGTGGCGGCTGGCTCCTGAAAATCAGCGATCGCGCGGGATGCCTCCCAGACCCAAGCTGGCACCAGTGCCAACTTCGGGCTGGTTTGATAGTGCCAGCGAGTCCCACAATCTGCCATCAGGACCGGGGCTGGTGAGTTTTTGTTTCAGAGGGAAAGGCCCGTTGTTTTATGTTTGGGGGCCATAGGCCGGAGTGGCGGCTGGCTCCTGAAAATCAGCGATCACGCGGGATGCCTCCCAGACCCAAGCTGGCACCAGTGCCAACTCGGGCTGGTTTGATAGTGCCAACGGAGTCCCACAATCTGCCATCAGGACCGGGGCTGGTGAGTTTTGTTTCAGAGGGAAAGGCCCGTTGTTTTATGTTTGGGGGCCATAGGCCGGGTGGCGGCTGGCTCCTGAAAATGGCGATCACGCGGGATGCCTCCCAGACCCAAGCTGGCACCAGTGCCAACTTCGGGCTGGTTTGATAGTGCCAGCAGAGTCCCACAATCTGCCATCAAGGACCGGGGCTGGTGAGTTTTTGTTTCAGAGGGAAAGGCCCGTTGTTTATGTTTGGGGGCCATAGGCCGGGTGGCGGCTGGCTCCTGAAAATCAGCGATCGCAGGATGCCTCCCAGACCCAAGCTGGCACCAGTGCCAACTTCGGGCTGGTTTGATAGTGCCAGCGAGGTCCCACAATCTGCCATCAAGGACCGGGGCTGGTGAGTTTTTTGTTTCAGAGGAAAGGCCCGTTGTTTATGTTTGGGGGCCATAGGCCGGGTGGCGGCTGGCTCCTGAAAATCGGCGCGATCGCAGGATGCCTCCCAGACCCAAGCTGGCACCAGTGCCAACTTCGGGCTGGTTTGATAGTGCCAGCGAGTCCCACAATCTGCCATCAAGGACCGGGGCTGGTGAGTTTTGTTTCAGAGGGAAAGGCCCGTTGTTTTATGTTTGGGGGCCATAGGCCGGGTGGCGGCTGGCTCCTGAAAATCGGCGTCACGCGCGGGATGCCTCCCAGACCCAAGCTGGCACCAGTGCCAACTTCGGGCTGGTTTGATAGTGCCAGCGGAGTCCCACAATCTGCCATCAAGGACGGGGCTGGTGAGTTTTGTTTCAGAGGGAAAGGCCCGTTGTTTTATGTTTGGGGGCCATAGGCCCGGGTGGCGGCTGGCTCCTGAAAATCCGCGATCACGCGCAGGATGCCTCCCAGACCCAAGCTGGCACCAGTGCCAACTTCGGGCTGGTTTGATAGTGCCAACAGGTCCCACAATCTGCCATCAGGACGGGGCTGGTGACTTTTTTTTTGTTTCAGAGGGAAAGGCCCGTTGTTTATGTTTGGGGGCCATAGCCCGGGTGGCGGCTGGCTCCTGAAAATCCGCGATACGCGGGATGCCTCCCAGACCCAAGCTGGCACCAGTGCCAACTCGGGCTGGTTTGATAGTGCCAGCGAGGTCCCACAATCTGCCATCAAGGACGGGGCTGGTGAGTTTTGTTTCAGAGGGGAAAGGCCCGTTGTTTATGTTTGGGGGCCATAGGCCGGGTGGCGGCTGGCTCCTGAAAATCGGCGATCGCGGGAGGATGCCTCCCAGACCCAAGCTGGCACCAGTGCCAACTCGGGCTGGTTTGATAGTGCCAGCAGGTCCCACAATCTGCCATCAAGGACCGGGGCTGGTGAGTTTTTTGTTTCAGAGGAAAGGCCCGTTGTTTATGTTTGGGGGCCATAGGCGGGTGGCGG
>NW_022147999.1:0-4511 GCF_901933205.1 Camarhynchus parvulus
TCTCACTATATCTCGCAAGGAGAAACTGTGCCCGGACAGAAAACATCTCCTATTGTGTTCTAGAGGTTGCACAAAGGTTTGCAGAGTGTTTTGCACCAAGGAAAATAAACTCGTCCAAAACTCCTTCTATTACAATTTTCATGTGAATGCAAAATGCAGGAGAGTGGTGAGGTACTGTTTTCTATCAGTTTGCAAGCTGCACACACAATGACAGTGTTGTGCTGCTTCATTTTCCTTTCGCCTTTTGGGAAGATGCCGGTCTCTCTCGCAAGGAGCTGGAGGACAGAAAACATCTCCGGCGTGTTCTAGAGGTTGCACAAAAAGAGCATTTTGCCGCTAGAAAAGAAAGTTGTCCGGGCTCCTTCTTTTCTTCCGAAAAAACGCATGGGTAAGGGCGTTTTCCATAGTTTGCGGAGACACAATGCCGTATCTTCGTCTTTAGCGTCTCTTGTCACCTACACCTTAGCAAAAAGCTTTCCCACTATGTCTCGCAAGGAGAAACTGTGCCAGGACAGAAAACATCTCCTATCGTGTTCTAGAGGTTGCACAAAGGTTTGCAGAGTGTTTTGCACCAAGGAAAGAAAGTTGTCCAAAACTCCTTCTTTTTCAATATTCCTGTGAATGCAAAAGGCAGGAGAGTGGTAAGGTACTGTTTTCCATCAGTTTGCAAGCTGCACCCACAATGCCAGTGTTGTGTGCTTCGTTCATGGCCTTTAGCATCTCTTGTCACCTACACCTTAGAAAAAGCTTTCTCATTATGTCTCGCAAGGAGAAACTGTGCCAGGACAGAAAACATCTCCTATCGTGTTCTAGAGGTTGCACAAAGGTTTGCAGAGTGTTTTGCACCAAGGAAAAGAAAGTTCGTCCAAAACTCCTTCTTTTTCAATATTCATGTGAATGCAAAAGGCAGGAGAGTGGTAAGGTACTGTTTTCCATCAGTTTGCAAAATGCACACACAATGCCAGTGTTGTGCTGCTTCGTTCATGGCCTTTAGCGTCTCTTGTCACCTACACCTTAGAAAAAGCTTTCTCACTATGTCTCGCAAGGAGAAACTGTGCCAGGACAGAAAACATCTCCTATATCGTGTTCTAGAGGTTGCACAAAGGTTTGCAGAGTGTTTTGCACCAAGGAAAAAAAGTTGTCCAAAACTCCTTCTTTTTCAATATTCATGTGAATGCAAAAGGCAGGAGAGTGGTAAGGTACTGTTTTCCATCAGTTTGCAAAATGCACACACAATGCCAGTGTTGTGTTGCTTCGTTCATGGCCTTTAGCGTCTCTTGTCACCTACACCTTAGAAAAAGCTTTCTCACTATGTCTCGCAAGGAGAAACTGTGCCAGGACAGAAAACATCTCCTATCGTGTTCTAGAGGTTGCACAAAGGTTTGCAGAGTGTTTTGCACCAAGGAAAAGAAAGTTGTCCAAAACTCCTTCTATTTCAATATTCATGTGAATGCAAAAGGCAGGAGAGTGGTAAGGTACTGTTTTCCATCAGTTTGCAAAATGCACCCACAATGCCAGTGTTGTGTGCTTTCGTTTTGTCCTTTAGCGTCTCTTGTCACCTACACCTTAGAAAAAGCTTTCTCACTATGTCTCGCAAGGAGAAACTGTGCCAGGACAGAAAACATCTCCTATCGTGTTCTAGAGGTTGCACAAAGGTTTGCAGAGTGTTTTGCACCAAGGAAAAGAAAGTTGTCCAAAACTCCTTCTTTTCAATATTCATGTGAATGCAAAAGGCAGGAGAGTGGTAAGGTACTGTTTTCCATCAGTTTGCAAAATGCACACACAATGCCAGTGTTGTGCTGCTTCGTTCATGTCCTTTAGCGTCTCTTGTCACCTACACCTTAGAAAAAGCTTTCTCACTATGTCTCGCAAGGAGAAACTGTGCCAGGACAGAAAACATCTCCTATCGTGTTCTAGAGGTTGCACAAAGGTTTGCAGAGTGTTTTGCACCAAGGAAAAGAAAGTTGTCCAAAACTCCTTCTTTTTCAATATTCATGTGAATGCAAAAGGCAGGAGAGTGGTAAGGTACTGTTTTCCATCAGTTTGCAAAATGCACACACAATGCCAGTGTTGTGTGTTGCTTCGTTTTGTCCTTTAGCGTCTCTTGTCACCTACACCTTAGAAAAAGCTTTCTCACTATGTCTCGCAAGGAGAAACTGTGCCAGGACAGAAAACATCTCCTATCGTGTTCTAGAGGTTGCACAAAGGTTTGCAGAGTGTTTTGCACCAAGGAAAAGAAAGTTGTCCAAAACTCCTTCTTTTTCAATATTCATGTGAATGCAAAAGGCAGGAGAGTGGTAAGGTACTGTTTTCCATCAGTTTGCAAAATGCACACACAATGCCAGTGTTGTGCTGCTTCGCGTTCATGTCCTTTAGCGTCTCTTTGTCACCTACACCTTAGAAAAAGCTTTTCACTATGTCTCGCAAGGAGAAACTGTGCCAGGACAGAAAACATCTCCTATCGTGTTCTAGAGGTTGCACAAAGGTTTGCAGAGTGTTTTGCACCAAGGAAAAGAAAGTTGTCCAAAACTCCTTCTTTTCAATATTCATGTGAATGCAAAAGGCAGGAGAGTGGTAAGGTACTGTTTTCCATCAGTTTGCAAAATGCACACACAATGCCAGTGTTGTGCTGCTTCGTTTTGTCCTTTAGCGTCTCTTGTCACCTACACCTTAGAAAAAGCTTTCTCACTATGTCTCGCAAGGAGAAACTGTGCCAGGACAGAAAACATCTCCTATCGTGTTCTAGAGGTTGCACAAAGGTTTGCAGAGTGTTTTGCACCAAGGAAAAGAAACTCGTCCAAAACTCCTTCTATTTCAATATTCATGTGAATGCAAAAGGCAGGAGAGTGGTAAGGTACTGTTTTCCATCAGTTTGCAAAATGCACACACAATGCCAGTGTTGTGCGTTGCTTCGTTCATGTCCTTTAGCGTCTCTTGTCACCTACACCTTAGAAAAAGCTTTTCTCACTATGTCTAAGGCAAGGAGAAACTGTGCCAGGACAGAAAACATCTCCTATCGTGTTCTAGAGGTTGCACAAAGGTTTGCAGAGTGTTTTGCACCAAGGAAAAGAAAGTTGTCCAAAACTCCTTCTTTTCAATATTCATGTGAATGCAAAAGGCAGGAGAGTGGTAAGGTACTGTTTTCCATCAGTTTGCAAAATGCACACACAATGCCAGTGTTGTGCTGCTTCGTTCATGTCCTTTAGCGTCTCTTGTCACCTACACCTTAGAAAAAGCTTTCTCACTATGTCTCGCAAGGAGAAACTGTGCCAGGACAGAAAACATCTCCTATCGTGTTCTAGAGGTTGCACAAAGGTTTGCAGAGTGTTTTGCACCAAGGAAAAGAAACTTGTCCAAAACTCCTTCTATTTCAATATTCATGTGAATGCAAAAGGCAGGAGAGTGGTAAGGTACTGTTTTCCATCAGTTTGCAAAATGCACACACAATGCCAGTGTTGTGCTGCTTTCGTTCATGGCCTTTAGCGTCTCTTGTCACCTACACCTTAGAAAAAGCTTTCTCACTATGTCTCGCAAGGAGAAACTGTGCCAGGACAGAAAACATCTCCTATCGTGTTCTAGAGGTTGCACAAAGGTTTGCAGAGTGTTTTGCACCAAGGAAAAGAAACTCGTCCAAAACTCCTTCTTTTTCAATATTCATGTGAATGCAAAAGGCAGGAGAGTGGTAAGGTACTGTTTTCCATCAGTTTGCAAAATGCACACACAATGCCAGTGTTGTGTGCTTCGTTCATGGCCTTTAGCGTCTCTTGTCACCTACACCTTAGAAAAAGCTTTCTCACTATGTCTCGCAAGGAGAAACTGTGCCAGGACAGAAAACATCTCCTATCGTGTTCTAGAGGTTGCACAAAGGTTTGCAGAGTGTTTTGCACCAAGGAAAAAAAAAGTTGTCCAAAACTCCTTCTTTTTCAATATTCATGTGAATGCAAAAGGCAGGAGAGTGGTAAGGTACTGTTTTCCATCAGTTTGCAAAATGCACCCACAATGCCAGTGTTGTGTTGCTTCGTTCATGTCCTTTAGCGTCTCTTGTCACCTACACCTTTAGAAAAACCTTTCTCACTATGTCTCTCAAGGAGAAACTGTGCCAGGACAGAAAACATCTCCTATCGTGTTCTAGAGGTTGCACAAATGTTTGCAGAGTGTTTTGCACCAAGGAAAAGAAAGTTGTCCAAAACTCCTTCTTTTTCAATATTCATGTGAATGCAAAATGCAGGAGAGTGGTAAGGTACTGTTTTCCATCAGTTTGCAAAATGCACACACAATGCCAGTGTTGTGCTGCTTCCTTTTGTCCTTTAGCGTCTCTTGTCACCTACACCTTAGAAAAAGCTTTCTCACTATATCTCGCAAGGAGAAACTGTGCCAGGACAGAAAACACCTCCTATTGTGTTCTAGAGGTTGCACAAAGGTTTGCAGAGTGTTTTGCACCAAGGAAAATAAACTCGTCCAAAACTCCTTCTATTACAATTTTCATGTGAATGCAAAATGCAGGAGAGTGG
>NW_022148000.1:0-4461 GCF_901933205.1 Camarhynchus parvulus
CGGCCACTCCCAGCCTATGGCCCCAAACATAAACAACGAGGCCTTTCCTGGGAAAACAAAACTGACCAGACCCCGGTCCTTGATGGCAGATCGTGGGACACCGTTGGTACTATCAAACCAGCCCGAGTTGGCACTGGTGCCAGCTTGGGTCTGGGAGGCATCCTGCGTATCGCCGATTTTCAGGAGCCAGCCGGCCACTTCCGGACTATGGCCCTGAAACATAAACAACGGGCCTTTCCCTCTGAATCAAAACTCACCAGCCCTGGTTCTTGATGGAAGATTGTGGGACTCCATGGGCACTATCAAACCAGCCCGAGTTGGCACTGGTGCCATCTTGGGTCTGGGAGGCACCCTGCGTATCGCCGATTTTCACGAGCCAGCCGGCCACTCCGAGCCTATGGTCCCTAAACAAAAACAGCGGGCCTTTCCCTCTGAAACAAAACTCACCAGCCCCGGCCCTTGATGGCAGATTGTGGGACTCCATTGGCACTATCAAACCAGCCCGAGTTGGCACTGGTGCCAGCTTGGGTCTGGGAGGCATCCTGCGTATCGCGGATTTTCAGGAGGCAGCCGGCCACTCCGGTCCTATGGCCCCCAAACATAAACAACGGGCCTTTCCCTCTGAAACAAAAGACACCAGCCCCGGTCCTTGATGGCAGATTGTGGGACTCCGTTGGCACTATCAAACCAGCTTGGGTTGGCACTGGTGCCAGCTTGGTTATGGGAGGCATCCTGCGTATCGCGGATTTTCAGGAGCCAGCCGGCCACTTCCCGCCTATGGCCCTCAAACATAAACAACGGGCCTGTCCTGGGAAAATAAAACTGACCAGCCCCTGTCCTTGATGGCAGATTGTGGGACTCCATTGGCACTATCAAACCAGCCCGAGTTGGCACTGGTGCCAGCTTGGGTCTGGGAGGCATCCTGCGTATCGCGGATTTTCAGGAGCCGCCCGGCCACTTCGGAGCCTATGGTCCCCCAAACAAAAACAACGGGCCTTTCCCTCTGAAACAAAACTCACCAGCCCTGCTTCTTGATGGCAGATTGTGGGACTCCATGGGCACTATCAAACCAGCCCGAGTTGGCACTGGTGCCAGCTTGGGTCTGGGAGGCATCCTGCGTATCGTCGGATTTTCAGGAGCCAGCCGGCCACTCCAGGCCTCTGGCCCCCAAACATAAACAACGGGCCTTTCCCACTGAAACAAAAGACACCAGCCCTGGTACTGGATGGCAGATTGTGGGACTCCGTTGGCACTATCAAACCAGCCCGAGTTGGCACTGGTGCCAGCTTGGGTCTGGGAGGCATCCTGCGTATCGCCGATTTTCAGGAGCCAGCCCGGCCCTCCGGGCCTATGGCCCCAAACATAAACAAACGGGCCTTTCCTGGGAAACAAAACTGACCAGGCCCGGTCCTTGATGGCAGATTGTGGGACTCCGTTGGCACTATCAAACCAGCCCGAGTTGGCACTGGTGCCAGCTTGGGTCTGGGAGGCATCCCGCGTATCGCCGGATTTTCAGGAGCCAACCCGGCCACTCCGGGCCTATGGCCCCAAACATAAACAACGGGCCTTTCCTGGGAAAATAAAAGACACCAGGCCCGGTCCTTGATGGCAGATTGTGGGACTCCGTTGGCACTATCAAACCAGCCCGAGTTGGCACTGGTGCCAGCTTGGGTCTGGGAGGCATCCTGCGTATCGCGGATTTTCAGGAGCCAGCCGGCCACTTCGGGCCTATGGCCCCAAACATAAACAACGGGCCTTTCCTCTGAAACAAAACTCACCAGCCCCTGTCCTTGATGGCAGATTGTGGGACTCCGTTGGCACTATCAAACCAGCCCGAGTTGGCACTGGTGCCAGCTTGGGTCTGGGAGGCATCCCGCGTATCGCCGGATTTTCAGGAGCCAGCCCGGCCACTCGGGCCTATGGGCCCCCAAACATAAACAACGGGCCTTTCCCTCTGAAACAAAACTCACCAGCCCTGGTTCTTGATGGCAGATTGTGGGACTCCGTTGGCACTATCAAACCAGCCCGAGTTGGCACTGGTGCCAGCTTGGGTCTGGGAGGCATCCCTGCGATCGCGGATTTTCAGGAGCCAGCCGGCCACTCCGGGCCTATGGCCCCCAAACATAAACAACGGGCCTTTCCTGGGAAAACAAAACTCACCAGCCCCGGTCCTTGATGGCAGATTGTGGGACTCCGTTGGCACTATCAAACCAGCCCGAGTTGGCACTGGTGCCAGCTTGGGTCTGGGAGGCATCCCGCGTATCGCTGGGATTTTCAGGAGCCAGCCGGCCACTCGGGCCTATGGCCCCAAACATAAACAACGGGCCTTTTCCTCTGAAAATAAAACTCACCAGCCCCGGTCCTTGATGGCAGATTGTGGGACTCCGTTGGCACTATCAAACCAGCCCGAGTTGGCACTGGTGCCAGCTTGGGTCTGGGAGGCATCCTGCGTATCGCTGATTTTTCAGGAGCCAGCCGGCCACTCGGGCCTATGGCCCCAAACATAAACAACGGGCCTTTCCCTCTGAAACAAAACTCACCAGCCCTGGTTCTTGATGGCAGATTGTGGGACCCCGTTGGCACTATCAAACCAGCCCGAGTTGGCACTGGTGCCAGCTTGGGTCTGGGAGGCATCCTGCATGTATCAGCCGATTTTCAGGAGCCAGCCGGCCACTCGGGCCTATGGCCCCCAAACATAAACAACGGGCCTTCCCCTCTGAAACAAAACTCACCAGCCCCGGTCCTTGATGGCAGATTGTGGGACTCCGTTGGCACTATCAAACCAGCCCGAGTTGGCACTGGTGCCAGCTGGGGTCTGGGAGGCATCCTGGCGTATCGCCCGATTTTCAGGAGCCAGCTGGCCACTCCAGACCCTATGGCCCCCAAACACAAACAAAAGGCCTTTCCCTCTGAAACAAAACTCACCAGGCCTGGCCCTTGATGGCAGATTGTGGGACTCCGTTGGCACTATCAAACCAGCCCGAGTTGGCACTGGTGCCAGCTTGGGTCTGGGAGGCATCCTGCGTGTGCCGATTTTCAGGAGCCAGCCGGCCACCGGGCCTATGGCCCCAAACATAAACAACGGGCCTTTCCTGGGAAAACAAAACTGACCAGGCCCGGTCCTTGATGGCAGATTGTGGGACTCCGTTGGCACTATCAAACCAGCCCGAGTTGGCACTGGTGCCAGCTTGGGTCTGGGAGGCATCCTGGCGTGTCGCCGATTTTCAGGAGCCAGCCGGCAACTCCGGGCCTATGGCCCCCAAACATAAACAACGGGCCTTTCCTGGGAAAATAAAACTGACCAGCCCCGGTCCTTGATGGCAGATTGTGGGACTCCGTTGGCACTATCAAACCAGCCCGAGTTGGCACTGGTGCCAGCTTGGGTCTGGGGAGGCATCCCGCGTATCGCCCGATTTTCAGGAGCCAGCCCGGCCACTCGGGCCTATGGCCCCCAAACATAAACAACGGGCCTTTCCCTCTGAAACAAAACTCACCAGCCCCGGTCCTTGATGGCAGATTGTGGGACTCCGTTGGCACTATCAAACCAGCCCGAGTTGGCACTGGTGCCAGCTTGGGTCTGGGAGGCATCCTGCGTATGTCGCCCGATTTTCAGGAGCCAGCCGGCCCCGGGCCTATGGCCCCCAAACATAAACAACGGGCCTTTCCTGGGAAAACAAAACTGACCAGGCCCAGTCCTTGATGGCAGATTGTGGGACTCCGTTGGCACTATCAAACCAGCCCGAGTTGGCACTGGTGCCAGCTTGGGTCTGGGAGGCATCCTGCGTATCGCGGATTTTCAGGAGCCAGCCGGCCACTCCGGCCTATGGCCCCCAAACATAAACAACGGGCCTTTCCTGGGAAACAAAACTGACCAGCCCCGGTCCTTGATGGCAGATTGTGGGACACCGTTGGCACTATCAAACCAGCCCGAGTTGGCACTGGTGCCAGCTTGGGTCTGGGAGGCATCCTGCGTATCGCCCGATTTTCAGGAGCCAGCCGGCCACTCTGGGCCTATGGCCCCAAACATAAACAACGGATGATTACCTCTGAAACAAAAACTCACCAGCCCCTGGTTCTTGATGGCAGATTGTGGGACTCCGTTGGAACTATCAAACCAGCCCGAGTTGGCACTGGTGCCAGCTTGGGTCTGGGAGGCATCCCGCGTATCGCCGATTTTCAGGAGCCAGCCGGCCACTCGAGCCTATGGCCCCAAACATAAACAAGCGGGCCTTTCCCTGGGAAACAAAACTCACCAAGCCCTGGTCCTTGATGGCAGATGGTGGGACTCCGTTGGCACTATCAAACCAGCCCGAGTTGGCACTGGTGCCAGCTTGGGTCTGGGAGGCATCCTGCGATATCGCCGGATTTTCAGGAGCCAGCCGGCCACTCCGGGCCTATGGCCCCAAACCTAAACAACGGGCCTTTCCTGGGAAAACAAAACTGACCAGGCCCGGTCCTTGA
>NW_022148001.1:0-63256 GCF_901933205.1 Camarhynchus parvulus
TACAGGAGCCAGTCGGCCAGAGGCCCCAAACAAAATCTCCGGCCCTTTCCGTCTGAAACAAAACTCACCAGCCCAGGTATTTATGGCAGATTGTAGGACTCCGTTGGCACTATCAAACCAGCCCGAGTTGGCACTGGTGCCAGCTTGGGTCTGGGAGGCATCCTGCCTATCGGCGGATTTTCAGGAGCCAACCTTCCACTCCGGGCCACAGGCCCCCAAACATATTCCACGGGCCTTTCCTCGCAAACAAAGTCACCAGCCCCAGTTCCTGATGGCAGATTGTAGGACTCCGTTGGCACTATCAAACCAGCCCGAGTTGGCACTGGTGCCAGCTTGGGTCTGGGAGGCATCCTGCCTATCGCGGATTTTCAGGAGCCAGCCTTGGCCAGAGGCCCCAAACACAAACTCCGGCCTTTTCCGTCTGAAACAAATCTCACCAGCCCAGGTTATTTATGGCAGATTGTAGGACTCCATTGGCACTATCAAATCAGCCCGAGTTGGCACTGGTGCCAGCTTGGGTCTGGGAGGCATCCTGCCTATCGCGGATTTTCAGGAGCCAACCCGGTCACTCTGGGCCACAGGCCCCAAACATATACACCCGACCGTCTCCCTGGGAAACAAAGGTCAACATACCCAGTTCCTGATGGCAGATTGTAGGACTCCGTTGGCACTATCAAACCAGCCCGAGTTGGCACTGGTGCCAGCTTGGGTCTGGGAGGCATCCTGCCTATCGCGGATTTTCAGGAGTGACCCGGCTACTCCGGGCCACAGGGCCGCAAACATATACACCGGCTGTTTCCCTGGAAACAAAAGTCACCAGCCCTCGTTTCCTTATGGCAGATTTTAGGACTCCGTTGGCACTATCAAACCAGCCCGAGTTGGCACTGGTGCCAGCTTGGGTCTGGGACGCATCCTGCGTATCGCGGATTTTCATGAGCCAGTTGGCCACTCCGGGCCAGAGGCCCCAAACATATACACCGGCCGTTTCCCTGGGAACAAAAGTCACCAGCCCTGGTTCCTGATGGCAGATTGTAGGACTCCGTTGGCACTATCAAACCAGCCCGAGTTGGCACTGGTGCCAGCTTGGGTCTGGGAGGCATCCTGCCTATCGCGGATTTTCAGGAGCCAGCCGGCCACTCTAGGCCACGGCCCCAAACATATTCCACGGGCCTTTCCCTCTGAAACAAAAGTCACCAGCCCCAGTTCCTGATGGCAGATTGTAGGACTCCGTTGGCACTAACAAACCAGCCCGAGTTGGCACTGGTGCCAGCTTGGGTCTGGGAGGCATCCTGCCTATCGCGGATTTTCAGGAGCCAGTCGGCCAGGCCGCACAGGCCCCAAACAAAATCTCCGGCCTGTCCCTCTGAAACAAAACTCACCAGCCCAGTTTCTTATGGCAGATTGTAGGACTCCGTTGGCACTATCAAACCAGCCCGAGTTGGCACTGGTGCCAGCTTGGGTCTGGGAGGCATCCTGCGTATCGCGGTTTTACAGGAGCCAGTCGGCCAGAGGCCCCAAACAAAATCTCCGGCCCTTTCCTTCTGAAACAAAACTCACCAGCCCAGGTATTTATGGCAGATTGTAGGACTCCGTTGGCACTATCAAACCAGCCCGAGTTGGCACTGGTGCCAGCTTCGGTCTGGGAGGCATCCTGCCTATCGCGGATTTTCACGAGCCAGTCGGCCAGAGGCCCCAAACAAAATTTCGGGCCCTTTCCCTCTGAAACAAAACTCACCAGCCCAGGTTTCCTTATGGCAGATTGTAGGACTCCGTTGGCACTATCAAACCAGCCCGAGTTGGCACTGGTGCCAGCTTGGGTCTGGGGAGGCATCCTGCGTATCGGCGGATTTTCAGGAGCCAGTGGCCACTGGGCCAGGACCCAAACACAAACTCCGGCCCTTTCCGTCTGAAACAAAACTCACCAGCCCACGTTATTTATGGCAGATTGTAGGACTCCGTTGGCACTATCAAACCAGCCCGAGTTGGCACTGGTGCCAGCTTGGGTCTGGGAGGCATCCTGTGTACCGCGGATTTTCAGGAAGCCAGCCCGGCCACCCGGTCAACAGGCCCCAAACATATAAACCCGGCCTTTCCCTCTGAAACAAACGTCACCAGCCCCAGTTCCTGATGGCAGATTGTAGGACTCCGTTGGCACTAACAAACCAGCCCGAGTTGGCACTGGTGCCAGCTTGGGTCTGGGAGGCATCCTGCCTATCGCGGATTTTCAGGAGCCAGTTGGCCAGAGGGCCCCAAACAAAATCTCCGGCATTTCCCTCTGAAACAAAACTCACCAGCCCATGTTTCTTATGGCAGATTGTAGGACTCCGTTGGCACTATCAAACCAGCCCGAGTTGGCACTGGTGCCAGCTTGGGTCTGGGAGGCATCCTGCGTATCGCGGATTTTCAGGAGCCAGTCGGCCACTCCGGGCCACAGGCCCCCAAACATATATACCGGCCCTTTCCCTGGGAAACAAAACTCAGCAGCCCTGGTTCCTGATGGCAGATTGTAGGACTCCGTTGGCACTATCAAACCAGCCCGAGTTGGCACTGGTGCCAGCTTGGGTCTGGGAGGCATCCTGCCTATCGCCGGATTTTCAGGAGCCGGCGGCCTCTCCAGGGCCTATGGCCCTCAAACATATTCCACGGGCCTTTCCCTCTGAAACAAAAGTCACCAGCCCCTTTCCCTGATGGCAGATTGTAGGACTCCGTTGGCACTAACAAACAAGCCCGAGTTGGCACTGGTGCCAGCTTGGGTCTGGGAGGCATCCTGCGTATCGCGGATTTTCAGGAGCCAGCCGGCCACTCCGGGCCACAGGCCCCAAACATATTCCACGGGCCTTTCCCTCTGGAACAAAAGTTACCAGACCCAGTTCCTGATGGCAGATTGTAGGACTCCGTTGGCACTATCAAACCAGCCCGAGTTGGCACTGGTGCCAGCTTGGGTCTGGGAGGCATCCTGCCTATCGCGGATTTTCAGGAGCCAGTCGGCCAGAGGACCCAAACAAAATCTCCGGCCTGTACCCTCTGAAACAAAACTCTCCAGCCCAGGTTTCTTATGGCAAATTGTAGGACTCCGTTGGCACTATCAAACCAGCCCGAGTTGGCACTGGTGCCAGCTTGGGTCTGGGAGGCATCCTGCGTATCGCGGGTTTACAGGAGCCAGTCGGCCAGAGGCCCCAAACAAAATCTCCGGCCCTTTCCCTCTGAAACAAAACTCACCAGCCCAGGTTATTTATGGCAGATTGTAGGACTCCGTTGGCACTATCAAACCAGCCCGAGTTGGCACTGGTGCCAGCTTCGGTCTGGGAGGCATCCTGCCTATCGCGGATTTTCAGGAGCCAGTCGGCCAGAGGCCCCAAACAAAATCTCCGGCCCGTTCCCTCTGAAACAAAAGTCACCAGCCCCGGTTCCTTATGGCAGATTGTAGGACTCCGTTGGCACTATCAAACCAGCCCGAGTTGGCACTGGTGCCGGCTTGGGTCTGGGAGGCATCCTGCGTATCGCGGATTTTCAGGAGCCACGTTGGGCCAGAGGCCCCAAACACAAACCCGGCACTTTCCGTCTGAAACAAAACTCACCAGCCCACTTTACTTATGGCAGATTGTAGGACTCCGTTGGCACTATCAAACCAGCCCGAGTTGGCACTGGTGCCAGCTTGGGTCTGGGAGGCATCCTGCCTGTACCGCGGATTTTCAGGAGCCAGCCGGCCACTCCGGGCCACAGGCCCCAAACATATAAACCCGGCCTTTCCCTCTGAAACAAAAGTCACCAGCCCCAGTTCCTGATGGCAGATTGTAGGACTCCGTTGGCACTATCAAACCAGCCCGAGTTGGCACTGGTGCCAGCTTGGGTCTGGGAGGCATCCTGCGTATCGCGGATTTTCTTGAGCCAGTTGGCCACTCAGGGCCAGAGGCCCCAAACATATACACCGGCCGTTTCCTTGGGAAACAAAAGTCACCAGCCCGCTTTCCTTATGGCAGATTGTAGGACTCCGTTGGCACTATCAAACCAGCCCGAGTTGGCACTGGTGCCAGCTTGGGTCTGGGAGGCATCCTGCTCGGATTTTCAGGAGCCAACCGGCCACTCCGGGCCCAGGCCCCAAACATATTCCACGGGCCTTTCCCTCTGAAACAAAAGTCACCAGCCCCAGTTATTTATGGCAGATTGTAGGACTCCGTTGGCACTAACAAACCAGCCCGAGTTGGCACTGGTGCCAGCTTGGGTCTGGGAGGCATCCTGCGTATCGCGGATTTTCAGGAGCCAGTTGGCCAGAGGCCCCAAACACAATCTCCGACCTTTTCCGTCTGAAACAAATCTCACCAGCCCAGGTTATTTATGGAAGATTGTAGGACTCCATTGGCACTATCAAATCAGCCCGAGTTGGCACTGGTGCCAGCTTGGGTCTGGGAGGCATCCTGCCTATCGCGGATTTTCAGGAGCCAACCGGTCACTCTGGGCCACAGGCCCCCAAACATATACACCGACCGTCTCCCTGGGAAACAAAGGTCAACATACCCAGTTCCTGATGGCAGATTGTAGGACTCCGTTGGCACTATCAAACCAGCCCGAGTTGGCACTGGTGCCAGCTTGGGTCTGGGAGGCATCCTGCCTATCGCGGATTTTGAGGAGTGACCCGGCTACTCCGGGCCACAGGGCCGCAAACATATACACCGGCTGTTTCCCTGGGAAACAAAAGTCACCAGCCCTCGTTTTTATGGCAGATTTTAGGACTCCGTTGGCACTATCAAACCAGCCCGAGCTGGCACTGGTGCCAGCTTGGGTCTGGAACGCATCCTGCGTATCGCGGATTTTCATGAGCCAGTTGGCCACTCAGGGCCAGAGGCCCCCAAACATATACACCGGCCGTTTCCCTGGGAAACAAAAGTCACCAGCCCTGGTTCCTGATGGCAGATTGTAGGACTCCGTTGGCACTATCAAACCAGCCCGAGTTGGCACTGGTGCCAGCTTGGGTCTGGGAGGCATCCTGCCTATCGAGGATTTTCAGGAGCCAGTCGGCCTCTTTAGGCCTATGGCCCCCAAACATATTCCACGGGCCTTTCCCTCTGAAACAAAAGTCACCAGCCCCTTTCCCTGATGGCAGTTTGTAGGACTCCGTTGGCACTAACAAACCAGCGCGAGTTGGCACTGGTGCCAGCTTGGGCCTGGGAGGCATCCTGCCTATCGCGGATTTTCTGGAGCAAATCTACCACTCCAGGCCACAGGCCCCCAAAAATATACACCGGCCGTTTCCCTCGGAAACAAAAGTCACCAGCCCCTTTCCTGATGGCAGATTGTAGGACTCCGTTGGCACTATCAAACCAGCCCGAGTTGGCACTGGTGCCAGCTTGGGTCTGGGAGGCATCCTGCCTATCGGCGGATTTTCAGGAGCCAACCGGCCACTCCGGGCCACAGGCCCCAAACAAATTCCCGGCCCTTTCCCTCTGAAACAAAAGTCACCAGCCCCAGTTCCTCCTTATGGCAGATTGTAGGACTCCGTTGGCACTATCAAACCAGCCCGAGTTGGCACTGGTGCCAGCTTGGGTCTGGGAGGCATCCTGCCAGGAGTGCGGATTTTCAGGAGCCAGTTGGCACTCGGGCCAGAGGCCCCAAACATATACACCGGCCTTTCCGTCTGAAACAAAAGTCACCAGCCCCCGTTATTTATGGCAGATTGTAGGACTCCGTTGGCACTATCAAACCAGCCCGAGTTGGCACTGGTGCCAGCTTGGGTCTGGGAGGCATCCTGCGTATCGCGGATTTTCAGGAGCCAGCCGGCCACTCTTGGCCACAGGCCCCAAACATATTCCACGGGCCTTTCCCTCTGAAACAAAAGTCACCAGCCCCAGTTCCTGATGGCAGATTGTAGGACTCCGTTGGCACTATCAAACCAGCCCGAGTTGGCACTGGTGCCAGCTTCGGTCTGGGAGGCATCCTGCGTATCGCGGATTTTCAGGAGCCAGGGTCGGCCAGAGGACCCAAACATAATCTCCGGCCTGTTCCCTCTGAAACAAAACTCACCAGCCCAGGTTTCCTTATGGCAGATTGTAGGACTCCGTTGGCACTATCAAACCAGCCCGAGTTGGCACTGGTGCCAGCTTGGGTCTGGGAGGCATCCTGCCTATCGCGGGTTTACAGGAGCCAGTCGGCCAGAGGCCCCAAACAAAAACTCCGGCCATTTCCTTCTGAAACAAAACTCACCAGCCCAGGTATTTATGGCAGATTGTAGGACTCCGTTGGCACTATCAAACCAGCCCGAGTTGGCACTGGTGCCAGCTTCGGTCTGGGAGGCATCCTGCCTATCGCGGATTTTCACGAGCCAGTCGGCCAGAGGCCCCAAACAAAATCTCCGGCCCGTTCCCTCTGAAACAAAACTCACCAGCCTACTTTATTTACGGCAGATTGTAGGACTCCGTTGGCACTATCAAACCAGCCCGAGTTGGCACTAGTGCCAGCTTGGGTCTGGGAGGCATCCTGTGTACCGCGGATTTTCAGGAGCCAGCCGCCGGTCCACAGGCCCCAAACATATAAACCCGGCCCTTTCCCTCTGAAACAAAAGTCACCAGCCCCAGTTCTTGATGGCAGATTGTAGGACTCCGTTGGCACTATCAAACCAGCCCGAGTTGGCACTGGTGCCAGCTTGGGTCTGGGATGCATCCTGTGTACCGCGGATTTTCAGGAGCCAGCCGGCCACCCCGGTCCACAGGCCCCGAAACATATAAACCCGGCCTTTCCCTCTGAAACAAAAGTCACCAGCCCCAGTTCCTGATGGCAGATTGTAGGACTCCGTTGGCACTATCAAACCAGCCCGAGTTGGCACTGGTGCCAGCTTGGGTCTGGGAGGCATCCTGCGTATCGCGGATTTTCTTGAGCCAGTTCGCCACTCAGGGCCAGAGGCCCCGAAACATATACACCGGCTGTTTCCTTGGGAAACAAAAGTCACCAGCCCCTTTCCCTGATGGCAGATTGTAGGACTCCGTTGGCACTATCAAACCAGCCCGAGTTGGCACTGGTGCCAGCTTGGGTCTGGGAGGCATCCTGCCTATCGCGGATTTTCAGGAGCCACCCGGCCACTCCGGGCCGCAGGCCCCCAAACATATTCCACGGGCCTTTCCCTCTGAAACAAAAGTCACCAGCCCCAGTTCCTTATGGCAGATTGTAGGACTCCGTTGGCACTATCAAACCAGCCCGAGTTGGCACTGGTGCCAGCTTGGGTCTGGGAGGCATCCTGCCTATCGCGGATTTTCTGGAGCAAATCTACCACTCCAGGCCACAGGCCCCCAAAAATATACACCGGCCGTTTCCCTGGGAAACAAAAGTCACCAGCCCCTTTCCCTGATGGCAGATTGTAGGACTCCGTTGGCACTATCAAACCAGCCCGAGTTGGCACTGGTGCCAGCTTGGGTCTGGGAGGCATCCTGCGTATTGCGGGTTTACAGGAGCCAGTCGGCCAGAGGCCCCAAACAAAATCTCCGGCCCTTTCCGTCTGAAACAAAACTCACCAGCCCAGGTATTTATGGCAGATTGTAGGACTCCGTTGGCACTATCAAACCAGCCCGAGTTGGCACTGGTGCCAGCTTGGGTCTGGGAGGCATCCTGCCTATCGCGGATTTTCAGGAGCCAACCTTCCACTCCGGGCCACAGGCCCCCAAACATATTCCACGGGCCTTTCCCTCTCAAACAAAAGTCACCAGCCCCAGTTCCTGATGGCAGATTGTAGGACTCCGTTGGCACTATCAAACCAGCCCGAGTTGGCACTGGTGCCAGCTTGGGTCTGGGAGGCATCCTGCGTATCGCGGATTTTCAGGAGCCAGTTGGCCAGAGGCCCCAAACACAAACTCCGACCTTTTCCGTCTGAAACAAATCTCACCAGCCCAGGTTATTTATGGAAGATTGTAGGACTCCATTGGCACTATCAAATCAGCCCGAGTTGGCACTGGTGCCAGCTTGGGTCTGGGAGGCATCCTGCCTATCGGCGGATTTTCAGGAGCCAACCCGGTCACTCTGGGCCACAGGCCCCCAAACATATACACCGACCGTCTCCCTGGGAAACAAAGGTCAACATACCCAGTTCCTGATGGCAGATTGTAGGACTCCGTTGGCACTATCAAACCAGCCCGAGTTGGCACTGGTGCCAGCTTGGGTCTGGGAGGCATCCTGCCTATCGCGGATTTTGAGGAGTGACCCGGCTACTCCGGGCCACAGGGCAGCAAACATATACACCGGCTGTTTCCCTGGGAAACAAAAGTCACCAGCCCTCGTTTTTATGGCAGATTTTAGGACTCCGTTGGCACTATCAAACCAGCCCGAGTTGGCACTGGTGCCAGCTTGGGTCTGGAACGCATCCTGCGTATCGCGGATTTTCATGAGCCAGTTGGCCACTCAGGGCCAGAGGCCCCCAAACATATACACCGGCCGTTTCCCTGGGAACAAAAGTCACCAGCCCTGGTTCCTGATGGCAGATTGTAGGACTCCGTTGGCACTATCAAACCAGCCCGAGTTGGCACTGGTGCCAGCTTGGGTCTGGGAGGCATCCTGCCTATCGAGGATTTTCAGGAGCCAGTCGGCCTCTTTAGGCCTATGGCCCCCAAACATATTCCACGGGCCTTTCCCTCTGAAACAAAAGTCACCAGCCCCTTTCCCTGATGGCAGTTTGTAGGACTCCGTTGGCACTATCAAACCAGCCCGAGTTGGCACTGGTGCCAGCTTGGGCCTGGGAGGCATCCTGCCTATCGCGGATTTTCTGGAGCAAATCTACCACTCCAGGCCACAGGCCCCCAAAAATATACACCGGCCGTTTCCCTGGGAAACAAAAGTCACCAGACCCTTTCCCTGATGGCAGATTGTAGGACTCCGTTGGCACTATCAAACCAGCCCGAGTTGGCACTGGTGCCAGCTTGGGTCTGGGAGGCATCCTGCGCGTATTCGGGTTTTACAGGAGCCAGTCGGCCAGAGGCCCCAAACAAAATCTCCGGCCCTTTCCGTCTGAAACAAAACTCACCAGCCCAGGTATTTATGGCAGATTGTAGGACTCCGTTGGCACTATCAAACCAGCCCGAGTTGGCACTGGTGCCAGCTTGGGTCTGGGAGGCATCCTGCCTATCGCGGATTTTCAGGAGCCAACCTTCCACTCCGGGCCACAGGCCCCCAAACATATTCCACGGGCCTTTCCCTCTCAAACAAAAGTCACCAGCCCCAGTTCCTGATGGCAGATTGTAGGACTCCGTTGGCACTATCAAACCAGCCCGAGTTGGCACTGGTGCCAGCTTGGGTCTGGGAGGCATCCTGCGTATCGCGGATTTTCAGGTGCCAGTTGGCCAGAGGCCCCAAACACAAACTCCGACCTTTTCCGTCTGAAACAAATCTCACCAGCCCAGGTTATTTATGGCAGATTGTAGGACTCCGTTGGCACTATCAAACCAGCCCGAGTTGGCACTGGTGCCAGCTTGGGTCTGGGAGGCATCCTGCGTATCGCGGATTTTCAGGAGCCAGTCGGCCACTCTTGGCCACAGGCCCCGAAACATAGTCCACGGGCCTTTCCCTCTGAAACAAAAGCCACCAGCCCCAGTTCCTGATGGCAGATTGTAGGACTCCGTTGGCACTATCAAACCAGCCCGAGTTGGCACTGGTGCCAGCTTCGGTCTGGGAGGCATCCTGCCTATCGCGGGTTTTTCAGGAGCCACCGGCCACTCCGGGCCAGAGGCCGCAAACAAAATCTCCGGCCTTTACCCTCTGAAACAAAAGTCACCAGCCCACGTTTCTTATGGCAGATTGTAGGACTCCGTTGGCACTATCAAACCAGCCCGAGTTGGCACTGGTGCCAGCTTGGGTCTGGGAGGGCATCCTGCGTATCGCGGATTTACAGGAGCCAGCTCGGCCAGAGGCCCCAAACAATAAACTCCGGCCGTTTCCTTCTGAAACAAAAGTCACCAGCCCAGTTATTTATGGCAGATTGTAGGACTCCGTTGGCACTATCAAACCAGCCCGAGTTGGCACTGGTGCCAGCTTGGGTCTGGGAGGCATCCTGCCTATCGCGGATTTTCAGGAGCCAGCGGCCACTCCGGGCCAGAGGCCCCAAACAAAATCTCCGGCCCTTTCCTCTGAAACAAAAGTCACCAGCCTACTTTACTTACGGCAGATTGTAGGACTCCGTTGGCACTATCAAACCAGCCCGAGTTGGCACTGGTGCCAGCTTGGGTCTGGGAGGCATCCTGTGTACCGCGGATTTTAAGGAGCCAGCCGGCCACTCCGGGCCACAGGCCCCAAACATATAAACCCGGCCTTTCCCTCTGAAACAAAAGTCACCAGCCCCAGTTCCTGATGGCAGATTGTAGGACTCCGTTGGCACTATCAAACCAGCCCGAGTTGGCACTGGTGCCAGCTTGGGTCTGGGATGCATCCTGTGTATCGCGGATTTTCAGGAGCCAGCCGGCCACTCCGGTCCACAGGCCCCAAACATATAAACCCGGCCTTTCCCTCTGAAACAAAAGTCACCAGCCCCAGTTCCTGATGGCAGATTGTAGGACTCCGTTGGCACTATCAAACCAGCCCGAGTTGGCACTGGTGCCAGCTTGGGTCTGGGAGGCATCCTGCGTATCGCGGATTTTCTTGAGCCAGTTCGCCACTCCGGGCCAGAGGCCCCAAACATATACACCGGCTGTTTCCTTGGGAAACAAAAGTCACCAGCCCCTTTCCTGATGGCAGATTGTAGGACTCCGTTGGCACTATCAAACCAGCCCGAGTTGGCACTGGTGCCAGCTTGGGTCTGGGAGGCATCCTGCCTATCGCGGATTTTCAGGAGCCACCCGGCCACTCCGGGCCGCAGGCCCCCAAACATATTCCACGGGCCTTTCCCTCTGAAACAAAAGTCACCAGCCCTGGTTCCTTATGGCAGATTGTAGGACTCCGTTGGCACTATCAAACCAGCCCGAGTTGGCACTGGTGCCAGCTTGGGTCTGGGAGGCATCCTGCCTATCGCGGATTTTCAGGAGCCAACCGGTCACTCTGGGCCACAGGCCCCAAACATATACACCGACCGTTTCCCTCGGAAACAAAAGTCAACATACCCAGTTCCTGATGGCAGATTGTAGGACTCCGTTGGCACTATCAAACCAGCCCGAGTTGGCACTGGTGCCAGCTTGGGTCTGGGAGGCATCCTGCCTATCGCGGATTTTGAGGAGCGACCCGGCTACTCCGGGCCACAGGCCGCAAACATATACACCGGCCGTTTCCCTGGGAAACAAAAGTCACCAGCCCTGTTTTTTATGGCAGATTTTAGGACTCCGTTGGCACTATCAAACCAGCCCGAGTTGGCACTGGTGCCAGCTTGGGTCTGGGACCGCATCCTGCGTATCGCGGATTTTCATGAGCCAGTTGGCCACTCAGGGCCAGAGGCCCCAAACATATACACCGGCCGTTTCCCTGGGAAACAAAAGTCACCAGCCCTGGTTCCTGATGGCAGATTGTAGGACTCCGTTGGCACTATCAAACCAGCCCGAGTTGGCACTGGTGCCAGCTTGGGTCTGGGAGGCATCCTGCCTATCGCGGATTTTCAGGAGCCAGCCGGCCTCTCCAGGCCTATGGCCCCCAAACATATTCCACGGGCCTTTCCCTCTGAAACAAAAGTCACCAGCCCCTTTCCCTGATGGCAGTTTGTAGGACTCCGTTGGCACTAACAAACCAGCGCGAGTTGGCACTGGTGCCAGCTTGGGCCTGGGAGGCATCCTGCCTATCGCGGATTTTCAGGAGCAAATCTACCACTCCAGGCCACAGGCCCCAAAAATATACACCGGCCGTTTCCCTGGGAAACAAAAGTCACCAGACCCTTTCCTGATGGCAGATTGTAGGACTCCGTTGGCACTATCAAACCAGCCCGAGTTGGCACTGGTGCCAGCTTGGGTCTGGGAGGCATCCTGCGTATTGCGGGTTTACAGGAGCCAGTCGGCCAGAGGCCCCAAACAAAATCTCCGGCCCTTTCCGTCTGAAACAAAACTCACCAGCCCCGTTACTTATGGCAGATTTTAAGACTCCGTTGGCACTATCAAACCAGCCCGAGTTGGCACTGGTGCCAGCTTGGGTCTGGGAGGCATCCTGCCTATCGCGGATTTTCAGGAGCCAACCTTCCACTCCGGGCCACAGGCCCCCAAACATATTCCACGGGCCTTTCCCACTCAAACAAAAGTCACCAGCCCCAGTTCCTGATGGCAGATTGTAGGACTCCGTTGGCACTATCAAACCAGCCCGAGTTGGCACTGGTGCCAGCTTGGGTCTGGGAGGCATCCTGCGTATGCGCGGATTTTCAGGTGCCAGCTTGGCCAGAGGCCCCAAACACAAACTCCGACCTTTTCCGTCTGAAACAAATCTCACCAGCCCAGGTTATTTATGGCAGATTGTAGGACTCCATTGGCACTATCAAATCAGCCCGAGTTGGCACTGGTGCCAGCTTGGGTCTGGGAGGCATCCTGCCTATCGCGGATTTTCAGGAGCCAACCGGTCACTCTGGGCCACAGGCCCCCAAACATATACACCGACCGTTTCCCTGGGAAACAAAGGTCAACATACCCAGTTCCTGATGGCAGATTGTAGGACTCCGTTGGCACTATCAAACCAGCCCGAGTTGGCACTGGTGCCAGCTTGGGTCTGGGAGGCATCCTGCCTATCGCGGATTTTCTGGAGCCAGTTGGCCAGAGGCCCCAAACACAAACTCCGACCTTTTCCGTCTGAAACAAATCTCACCAGCCCAGGTTATTTATGGCAGATTGTAGGACTCCGTTGGCACTATCAAACCAGCCCGAGTTGGCACTGGTGCCAGCTTGGGTCTGGGAGGCATCCTGCCTACGGGATTTTCAGGATTTTCAGGGAGCCCGGCCTCTCCAGGCCTATGGCCCCAAACATATTCCACGGGCCTTTCCCTCTGAAACAAAAGTCACCAGCCCCTTTCCTGATGGCAGATTGTAGGACTCCGTTGGCACTAACAAACAAGCCCGAGTTGGCACTGGTGCCAGCTTGGGTCTGGGAGGCATCCTGCGTATCGCGGATTTTCAGGAGCCAGCCGGCCACTCTGGGCCAGAGGCCCCCAAACATATTCCACGGGCCTTTCCCTCTGGAACAAAAGTTACCAGCCCCAGTTCCTGATGGCAGATTGTACGACTCCGTTGGCACTATCAAACCAGCCCTAGTTGGCACTGGTGCCAGCTTGGGTCTGGAACGCATCCTGCGTATCGCGGATTTTCAGGAGCCAGTTGGCCACTCAGGGCCAGAGGCCGCGAAACATATACACCGGCTGTTTCCCTCTGAAACAAAAGTCACAAGCCCCTTTCCCTGATGGCAGATTGTAGGACTCCGTTGGCACTATCAAACCAGCCCGAGTTGGCACTGGTGCCAGCTTGGGTCTGGGAGGCATCCTGCCTATCGCGGATTTTGAGGAGTGACCCGGCTACTCCGGGCCACAGGGCAGCAAACATATACACCGGCCGTTTCCCTGGGAAAAAAAAGTCACAAGCCTTTGTTCTTTATGGCAAATTGTAGGACTCCGTTGGGACTAATAAACCAGCCCGAGTTGGCACTGGTGCCAGCTTGGGTCTGGGAGGCATCCTGCCTATCGCGGATTTTCAGGAGCCAGTCGGCCACTCTTGGCCACAGGCCCCCAAACATAGTCCACGGGCCTTTCCCTCTGAAACAAAAGCCACCAGCCCCAGTTCCTGATGGCAGATTGTAGGACTCCGTTGGCACTATCAAACCAGCCCGAGTTGGCACTGGTGCCAGCTTGGGTCTGGGAGGCATCCTGCCTATCGCGGATTTTCAGGAGCCAGTCGGCCAGAGGCCCCAAACAAAATCTCCGGCCTGTACCCTCTGAAACAAAACTCACCAGCCCAGGTTTCTTATGGCAGATTGTAGGACTCCGTTGGCACTATCAAACCAGCCCGAGTTGGCACTGGTGCCGGCTTGGGTCTGGGAGACATCCTGCGTATCGCGGATTTTCAGGAGCCAGTTGGCCAGAGGCCCCAAACACAAACTCCGGCCCTTTCCGTCTGAAACAAAAGTCACCAGCCCACTTTATTTATGGCAGATTGTAGGACTCCGTTGGCACTATCAAACCAGCCCGAGTTGGCACTGGTGCCAGCTTGGGTCTGGGAGGCATCCTGCCTATCGCGGATTTTCAGGAGCCAGCCGGCCACTCCGGGCCACAGGCCCCCAAACATATTACACCGGCCTTTCCCTCTGAAACAAAAGTCACCAGCCCCAGTTCCTGATGGCAGATTGTAGGACTCCGTTGGCACTATCAAACCAGCCCGAGTTGGCACTGGTGCCAGCTTGGGTCTGGGAGGCATCCTGCGTATCGCGGATTTTCAGGAGCCAGTTGGCCACTCAGGGACAAAGTCACCAGCCCCTTTCCTGATGGCAGATTGTAGGACTCCGTTGGCACTATCAAACCAGCCCGAGTTGGCACTGGTGCCAGCTTGGGTCTGGGAGGCATCCTGCCTATCGCGGATTTTCAGGGACGCCAGCTTGGCCAGGGCCCCAAACATATACACCGGCCCTTTCCTCTGAAACAAAAGTCACCAGCCCCGGTTCCTTATGGCAGATTGTAGGACTCCGTTGGCACTATCAAACCAGCCCGAGTTGGCACTGGTGCCAGCTTGGGTCTGGGAGGCATCCTGCGCTCGCGGATTTTCAGGAGCCAGCCGGCCACTCCGGGCCATAGGGCCCCAAACATATACACCGGCCTTTTCCCTCGGAAACAAAAGTCACCAGCCCCAGTTCCTGATGGCAGATTGTAGGACTCCGTTGGCACTATCAAACCAGCCCGAGTTGGCACTGGTGCCAGCTTGGGTCTGGGAGGCATCCTGCGTATCGCGGATTTTCAGGAGCCAGCCGGCCTCTCCAGGGCCCAGGGCCCCAAACATATAACACGGGCCTTTCCCTCTGAAACAAAAGTCACCAGCCCCTTTCCTGATGGCAGATTGTAGGACTCCGTTGGCACTATCAAACCAGCCCGAGTTGGCACTGGTGCCAGCTTGGGTCTGGGAGGCATCCTGCCTATCGCGGATTTTCAGGAGCCAGCCGGCCACTCCGGGCCACAGGCCCCAAACATATACACCGGCCCTTTCCCTGGGAACAAAAGTCACCAGCCCCAGTTCCTGATGGCAGATTGTAGGACTCCGTTGGCACTATCAAACCAGCCCGAGTTGGCACTGGTGCCAGCTTGGGTCTGGGAGGCATCCTGCCTATCGCGGATTTTCAGGAGCCAGTCGGCCACTCCGGGCCACAGGCCCCCAAACATATACACCGGCCTTTCCCTCGGAAACAAAAGTCACCAGCCCCTTTCCCTGATGGCAGATTGTAGGACTCCGTTGGCACTATCAAACCAGCCCGAGTTGGCACTGGTGCCAGCTTGGGTCTGGGAGGCATCCTGCCTATCGCGGATTTTCAGGAGCCCCGGCCCCTCCGGGCCACAGGCCCCAAACATATACCACGGCCCTTTCCCTCGGAAACAAAAGTCACCAGCCCCCGTTCCTTATGGCAGATTGTAGGACTCCGTTGGCACTATCAAACCAGCCCGAGTTGGCACTGGTGCCAGCTTGGGTCTGGGAGGCATCCTGCCTATCGCGGATTTTCAGGAGCCAGTCGGCCACTCCGGCCCACAGGCCCCAAACATATACACCGGCCTTTCCCTCGGAAACAAAAGTCACCAGCCCCCGTTCCTGATGGCAGATTGTAGGACTCCGTTGGCACTATCAAACCAGCCCGAGTTGGCACTGGTGCCAGCTTGGGTCTGGGAGGCATCCTGCCTATCGCGGATTTTCAGGAGCCAGTCGGCCCTACTCCGGGCCACAGGGCCCCAAACATATACTCCGGCCGTTTCCCGCTGAAACAAACTCACCAGCCCAGTTTCTTATGGCAGATTGTAGGACTCCGTTGGCACTATCAAACCAGCCCGAGTTGGCACTGGTGCCAGCTTGGGTCTGGGAGGCATCCTGCCGTATGGGCGGATTTTCAGGAGCCAGTCGGCCACTCAGGGCCCAGGCCCCAAACATATACACCGGCCCTTTCCCTCTGAAACAAAAGTCACCAGCCCCTTTCCTGATGGCAGATTGTAGGACTCCGTTGGCACTATCAAACCAGCCCGAGTTGGCACTGGTGCCAGCTTGGGTCTGGGAGGCATCCTGCCTATCGCGGATTTTCAGGAGCCAGCCGGCCACTCCGGGCCACAGGCCCCAAACATATACACCGGCCTTTCCCTCGGAAACAAAAGTCACCAGCCCCAGTTCCTGATGGCAGATTGTAGGACTCCGTTGGCACTATCAAACCAGCCCGAGTTGGCACTGGTGCCAGCTTGGGTCTGGGAGGCATCCTGCGTATCGCGGATTTTCAGGAGCCAGTCGGCCACTCAGGCCACAGGCCCCAAACATATACACCGGCCGTTTCCTGGGAAACAAAAGTCACCAGCCCCGTTTCCTGATGGCAGATTGTAGGACTCCGTTGGCACTATCAAACCAGCCCGAGTTGGCACTGGTGCCAGCTTGGGTCTGGGAGGCATCCTGCCTATCGCGGATTTTCAGGAGCCAGCCGGCCACTCCGGGCCACAGGCCCCAAACATATTACACGGGCGTTTCCCTCTGGAACAAAAGTCACCAGCCCCAGTTCCTTATGGCAGATTGTAGGACTCCGTTGGCACTATCAAACCAGCCCGAGTTGGCACTGGTGCCAGCTTAGGTCTGGGAGGCATCCTGCCTATCGCGGATTTTCAGGAGCCAATCGGCCACTCAGGCCACAGGCCCCAAACATATTCACGGGCCGTTTCCTCGGAAACAAAAGTCACCAGACCCTTTCCTGATGGCAGATTGTAGGACTCCGTTGGCACTATCAAACCAGCCCGAGTTGGCACTGGTGCCAGCTTGGGTCTGGGAGATCCTGCCTATCCACCATTGGCACTGGTTTTCTGGGAGGCATCCGGCCTCGGCCACTCGGCCACAGGCCCCAAACAAAATCCCCGGCCTTTCCCTCTGAAACAAAAGTCACCAGCCCCGTTATTGATGGCAGATTGTAGGACTCCGTTGGCACTATCAAACCAGCCCGAGTTGGCACTGGTGCCAGCTTGGGTCTGGGAGGCATCCTGCCTATCGCGGATTTTCAGGAGCCAGCCGGCCACTCCGGGCCACAGGCCCCAAACATAATCCACGGGCCTTTCCCTCTGAAACAAAAGTCACCAGCCCCAGTTCCTGATGGCAGATTGTAGGACTCCGTTGGCACTATCAAACCAGCCCGAGTTGGCACTGGTGCCAGCTTGGGTCTGGGAGGCATCCTGCCTATCGCGGATTTTCAGGAGCCAGCCTACCTCCGGGCCAGGGCCCCAAACATATACTCCGGCCTTTTCCGTCGGAAACAAAAGTCACCAGCCCCGGTTATTTGATGGCAGATTGTAGGACTCCGTTGGCACTATCAAACCAGCCCGAGTTGGCACTGGTGCCAGCTTGGGTCTGGGAGGCATCCTGCCTATCGCGGATTTTCAGGAGCCAACCGGTCACTCTGGGCCACAGGCCCCAAACATATACACCGACCGTTTCCCTCGGAAACAAAAGTCACCAGCCCCAGTTCCTGATGGCAGATTGTAGGACTCCGTTGGCACTATCAAACCAGCCCGAGTTGGCACTGGTGCCAGCTTGGGTCTGGGAGGCATCCTGCCTATCGCGGATTTTCAGGAGCCAACCGGCCACTCCGGGCCACAGGGCCCCAAACATATTACACGGGCCTTTCCCTCGGAAACAAAAGTCACCAGCCCCAGTTCTTGATGGCAGATTGTAGGACTCCGTTGGCACTATCAAACCAGCCCGAGTTGGCACTGGTGCCAGCTTGGGTCTGGGAGGCATCCTGCCTATCGCGGATTTTCAGGAGCCAGTCGGCCACTCCGGGCCACAGGCCCCAAACATATACCGGCCCTTTCCCTCGGAAACAAAAGTCACCAGCCCCGTTTCCTGATGGCAGATTGTAGGACTCCGTTGGCACTATCAAACCAGCCCGAGTTGGCACTGGTGCCAGCTTGGGTCTGGGAGGCATCCTGCGTATCGCGTTTTTCAGAGAGCCGGCCTCTCAGGCCCAGGGCCCCAAACATAAACTCCGGCCTTTCCCTCTGAAACAAAAGTCACCAGCCCCAGTTCCTTATGGCAGATTGTAGGACTCCGTTGGCACTATCAAACCAGCCCGAGTTGGCACTGGTGCCAGCTTGGGTCTGGGAGGCATCCTGCCTATTCGCGGATTTTCAGGAGCCAACCGGTCACTCTGGGCCACAGGCCCCAAACATATACACCGGCCGTTTCCCTGGGAAACAAAAGTCAACAGACCCAGTTCCTGATGGCAGATTGTAGGACTCCGTTGGCACTATCAAACCAGCCCGAGTTGGCACTGGTGCCAGCTTGGGTCTGGGAGGCATCCTGCCTATCGCGGATTTTGAGGAGTGACCGCCACTCCGGGCCACAGGCCGCAAACATATACACCGGCTGTTTCCCTCGGAAACAAAAGTCACCAGCCCTCGTTTTTATGGCAGATTGTAGGACTCCGTTGGCACTATCAAACCAGCCCGAGTTGGCACTGGTGCCAGCTTGGGTCTGGGACGCATCCTGCGTATCGCGGATTTTCATGAGCCAGTTGGCCACTCCGGGCCACAGGCCCCAAACATATACACCGGCCGTTTCCCTGGGAACAAAAGTCACCAGCCCCGGTTCCTGATGGCAGATTGTAGGACTCCGTTGGCACTATCAAACCAGCCCGAGTTGGCACTGGTGCCAGCTTGGGTCTGGGAGGCATCCTGCCTATCGCGGATTTTCAGGAGCCAGCCGGCCTCTCCAGGCCTATGGCCCCCAAACATATTCCACGGGCCTTTCCCTCTGAAACAAAAGTCACCAGCCCCTTTCCCTGATGGCAGATTTGTAGGACTCCGTTGGCACTAACAAACCAGCCCGAGTTGGCACTGGTGCCAGCTTGGGCCTGGGAGGCATCCTGCCTATCGCGGATTTTCAGGAGCCACCCGGCCTCTCCAGGCCACAGGCCCCAAACATATTCCACGGGCCTTTCCCTCTGAAACAAAAGTCACCAGCCCCAGTACCTGATGGCAGATTGTAGGACTCCGTTGGCACTAACAAACCAGCCCGAGTTGGCACTGGTGCCAGCTTGGGTCTGGGAGGCATCCTGCGTATCGCGGATTTTCAGGAGCCAGTCGGACAGAGGCCCCAAACACAAACTCCGGCCCTTTCCGTCTGAAACAAAACTCACCAGCCCCTTTTCCTGATGGCAGATTGTAGGACACCGTTGGCACTATCAAACCAGCCCGATTGGCACTGGTGCCAGCTTGGGTCTGGGAGGCATCCTGCCTATCGCGGATTTTCAGGAGTCAGCCGCCTACTCCGGGCTACAGGGCAGCAAACATATACACTGGCCATTTCCCGGGGAAACAAAAGTCACCAGCCCTGGTTCTTTATGGCAGATGGTAGGACTCCGTTGGCACTATCAAACCAGCCCGAGCTGGCACTGGTGCCAGCTTGGGTCTGGGAGGCATCCTGCGTATCGCGGATTTTCAGGAGCCAGCCGGCCACTCTGGGCCACAGGCCCCCAAACATATACACCGGCCGTTTCCCTCGGAAACAAAAGTCAACAGACCCAGTTCCTGATGGCAGATTGTAGGACTCCGTTGGCACTATCAAACCAGCCCGAGTTGGCACTGGTGCCAGCTTGGGTCTGGGAGGCATCCTGCCTACGCGGATTTTCAGGAGCCAGCCGGCCTCTCCAGGCCTATGGCCCCAAACATATTCCGGGACTTTCCCTCTGACACAAAAGTCACCAGCCCCGGTTCCTGATGGCAGATTGTAGGACTCCGTTGGCACTATCAAACCAGCCTGATTTGGCACTGGTGCCAGCTTGGGTCTGGGAGGCATCCTGCGTATCGCGGATTTTCAGGAGCCAGTCGGCCACTCTGGGCCACAGGCCGCAAACATATACACCGGCCGTTTCCCGGAGAAACAAAAGTCACCAGCCCTTGTTCCTTATGGCAGATTGTAGGACTCCGTTGGCACTATCAAACCAGCCCGAGTTGGCACTGGTGCCAGCTTGGGTCTGGGAGGCATCCTGCGTATCGCGGATTTTCAGGAGCCAGTCGGCCACTCCGGGCCACAGGCCCCAAACATATACACCGGCCGTTTCCCTCGGAAACAAAAGTCAACAGCCCCAGTTCCTGATGGCAGATTGTAGGACTCCGTTGGCACTATCAAACCAGCCCGAGTTGGCACTGGTGCCAGCTTGGGTCTGGGAGCGCATCCTGCGTATCGCGGATTTTCAGGAGCCAGCCAGCCACTCTGGGCCACAGGCCCCCAAACATATTCCACGGGCCATTCCCTCTGAAACAAAAGTCACCAGCCCCAGTTCCTGAGGACAGATTGTAGGACTCCGTTGGCCCTATCAAACCAGCCCGAGTTGGCACTGGTGCCAGCTTGGGTCTGGGAGGCATCCTGCGTAACACGAATTTCCAGGAGCCAGCCGGCCTCTCCAGGCCTATGGGCCCCAAACATATTCCACGGGCCTTTCCCTCTGAAACAAAAGTCACCAGCCCCTCTCCCTGATGGCAGATTGTAGGACACCATTGGCACTATCAAACGAGCCCGAGTTGGCACTGGTGCCAGCTTGGGCCTGGGAGGCATCCTGCTACGGATTTTCAGAAGCCAGCCGGCCTCTCCAGGCCTATGGCCCCAAACATATAAACCGGGCCTTTCCCTCTGAAACAAAAGTCACCAGCCCCAGTACATGATGGCAGATGGTAGGACTCCGTTGGCACTATCAAACCAGCCCGAGTTGGCACTGGTGCCAGCTTGGGTCTGGGAGGCATCCGTCCGGGATTTTCAGGAGCCAGTCGGCCAGAGGCCCCAAACACAAACTCCGGCCCTTTCCCTGGGAAACAAAACTCACCAGCCCCTTTTCCTGATGGCAGAGTGTAGGACACCGTTGGCACTATCAAACCAGCCCGAGTTGGCACTGGTGCCAGCTTGGGTCTGGGAGGCATCCTGCGTATCGTGGATTTTGAGGAGTCACCCGGCCACTCCGGGCTACAGGGCAGCAAACATATACAGTGGCCATTTCCCGGGGAAAGAAAAGTCACCAGCCCTGGTTCTTTATGGCAGATTGTAGGACTCCGTTGGCACTATCAAACCAGCCCGAGTTGGCACTGGTGCCAGCTTGGGTCTGGGAGGCATCCTGCGTAGCGCGGATTTTCAGGAGCCAGTCGGCCACTCTGGGCCACAGGCCCCCAAACATATTCCACGGGCCTTTCCCTCTGAAACAAAAGTCACCAGCCCCAGTTCCTGATGGCAGATTGTAGGACTCCGTTGGCACTAACAAACCAGCCCGAGTTGGCACTGGTGCCAGCTTGGGTCTGGGAGGCATCCTGCCTATCGCGGATTTTCAGGAGCCAACCTGCCACTCCGGGCCACAGGCCCCAAACATGAACTCCGTCCCTTTCCCTCTGAAACTAAAGTCACAAGCCCTGGTTCCTGATGGCAGATTGTAGGACTCCGTTGGCACTATCAAACCAGCCCGAGTTGGCACTGGTGCTGGCTTGGGTCTGGGAGGCATCCTGCCTATCGCGGATTTTGAGGAGTCACCCGCCTACTCCGGGCCACAGGGAAGCAAACATATACACCAGCCGTTTCCCTGGGAAACAAAAGACACCAGCCCTTGTTCTTTATGGCAAATTGTAGGACTCCGTTGGCACTATCAAACCAGCCCGAGTTGGCACTGGTGCCAGCTTGGGTCTGGGAGGCATCCTGCCTATCGCGGATTTTCAGGAGCCTGCCGGCCTCTCCAGGTCTGTGGCCCCCAAACATATTCCAAGGGACTTTCCCTCTGAAACAAAAGTCACCAGCCCCTTTGCCTGATGGCAGATTGTAGGACTCCGTTGGTACTATCAAACCAGCCCGAGTTGGCACTGGTGCCAGCTTGGGTCTGGGACGCATCCTGCGTATCGCGGATTTTCAGGAGCCAGCCAGCCACTCTGGGCCACAGGCCCCCAAACCTATTCCACGGGCCATTCCCTCTGAAAGAAAAGTCACCAGCCCCAGTTCCAGAGGACAGATTGTAGGACTCCGTTGGCACTAACAAACCAGCCCGAGTTGGCACTGGTGCCAGCTTGGGTCTGGGAGGCATCCTGCGTAACACGGATTTCCATGAGCCAGCCGGCCTCTCCAGGCCTATGGGCCCCAAACATATTCCACGGGCCTTTCCCTCTGAAACAAAAGTCACCAGCCCCTCTCCCTGATGGCAGATTGTAGGACACCATTGGCACTATCAAACGAGCCCGAGTTGGCACTGGTGCCAGCTTGGGCCTGGGAGGCATCCTGCGTATCGCGGATATTCAGAAGCCAGCCGGCCTCTCCAGACCTATGGCCCCCAAACATATAAACCGGGCCTTTCCCTCTGAAACAAAAGTCACCAGCCCCAGTACATGATGGCAGATGGTAGGACTCCGTTGGCACTATCAAACCAGCCCGAGTTGGCACTGGTGCCAGCTTGGGTCTGGGAGGCATCCTGCGTATCGCGGATTTTCAGGAGCCAGTCGGCCAGAGGCCCCAAACACAAACTCCGGCCCTTTCCCTGGGAAACAAAACTCACCAGCCCCTTTTCCTGATGGCAGAGTGTAGGACACCGTTGGCACTATCAAACCAGCCCGAGTTGGCACTGGTGCCAGCTTGGGTCTGGGAGGCATCCTGCGTATCGTGGATTTTGAGGAGTCACCCGGCCACTCCGTGCTACAGGGCAGCAAACATATACAGTGGCCATTTCCCGGGGAAACAAAAGTCACCAGCCCTGGTTCTTTATGGCAGATTGTAGGACTCCGTTGGCACTATCAAACCAGCCCGAGTTGGCACTGGTGCCAGCTTGGGTCTGGGAGGCATCCTGCGTAGCGCGGATTTTCAGGAGCCAGTCGGCCACTCTGGGCCACAGGCCCCCAAACATATTCCACGGGCCTTTCCCTCTCAAACAAAAGTCACCAGCCCCAGTTCCTGATGGCAGATTGTAGGACTCCGTTGGCACTAACAAACCAGCCCGAGTTGGCACTGGTGCCAGCTTGGGTCTGGGAGGCATCCTGCCTATCGCGGATTTTCAGGAGCCAACCTGCCACTCCGGGCCACAGGCCCCCAAACATGAACTCCGTCCCTTTCCCTCTGAAACTAAAGTCACAAGCCCTGGTTCCTGATGGCAGATTGTAGGACTCCGTTGGCACTATCAAACCAGCCCGAGTTGGCACTGGTGCTAGCTTGGGTCTGGGAGGCATCCTGCCTATCGCGGATTTTGAGGAGTCACCCGCCTACTCCGGGCCACAGGGAAGCAAACATATACACCAGCCGTTTCCCTGGGAAACAAAAGACACCAGCCCTTGTTCTTTATGGCAGATTGTAGGACTCCGTTGGCACTATCAAACCAGCCCGAGTTGGCACTGGTGCCAGCTTGGGTCTGGGAGGCATCCTGCGTATCGCGGATTTTCAGGAGCCAGCCAGCCACTCTGGGCCACAGGCCCCCAAACATATTCCACGGGCCATTCCCTCTGAAAGAAAAGTCACCAGCCCCAATTCCTGAGGACAGATTGTAGGACTCCGTTGGCCCTACCAAACCAGCCCGAGTTGGCACTGGTGCCAGCTTGGGTCTGGGAGGCATCCTGCGTAACACGGATTTTCAGGAGCCAGCCGGCCTCTCCAGGCCTATGTGCCCCAAACATATTCCACGGGCCTTTCCCTCTGAAACAAAAGTCACCAGCCCCTCTCCCTGATGGCAGATTGTAGGACACCATTGGCACTATCATACGAGCCCGAGTTGGCACTGGTGCCAGCTTGGGCCTGGGAGGCATCCTGCGTATCGCGGATATTCAGAAGCCAGCCGGGCTCTCCAGGCCTATGGCCCCCAAACATATAAACCGGGCCTTTCCCTCTGAAACAAAAGTCACCAGCCCCAGTACATGATGGCAGATGGTAGGACTCCGTTGGCACTATCAAACCAGCCCAAGTTGGCACTGGTGCCAGCTTGGGTCTGGGAGGCATCCTGCGTATCGCGGATTTTCAGGAGCCAGTCGGCCAGAGGCCCCAAACACAAACTCCGGCCCTTTCCCTGGGAAACAAAACTCACCAGCCCCTTTTCCTGATGGCAGATTGTAGGACACCGTTGGCACTATCAAACCAGCCCGAGTTGGCACTGGTGCCAGCTTGGGTCTGGGAGGCATCCTGCGTATCGTGGATTTTTCAGGAGTCACCCGGCCACTCCGGGCTACAGGGCCGCAAACATATACAGCGGCCATTTCCCGGGGAAAGAAAAGTCACCAGCCCTGGTTCTTTATGGCAGATTGTAGGACTCCGTTGGCACTATCAAACCAGCCCGAGTTGGCACTGGTGCCAGCTTGGGTCTGGGAGGCATCCTCGTATCGCGGATTTTCAGGAGCCAGTCGGCCACTCTGGGCCACAGGCCCCCAAACATATTCCACGGGCCTTTCCCTCTGAAACAAAAGTCACCAGCCCCAGTTCCTGATGGCAGATTGTAGGACTCCGTTGGCACTAACAAACCAGCCCGAGTTGGCACTGGTGCCAGCTTGGGTCTGGGAGGCATCCTGCCTATCGCGGATTTTCAGGAGCCAACCTGCCACTCCGGGCCACAGGCCCCAAACATGAACTCCGTCCCTTTCCCTCTGAAACTAAAGTCAAAAGCCCTGGTTCCTGATGGCAGATTGTAGGACTCCGTTGGCACTATCAAACCAGCCCGAGTTGGCACTGGTGCTAGCTTGGGTCTGGGAGGCATCCTGCCTATCGCGGATTTTGAGGAGTCACCCGCCTACTCCGGGCCACAGGGAAGCAAACATATACACCAGCCGTTTCCCTGGGAAACAAAAGACACCAGCCCTTGTTCTTTATGGCAAATTGTAGGACTCCGTTGGCACTATCAAACCAGCCCGAGTTGGCACTGGTGCCAGCTTGGGTCTGGGAGGCATCCTGCCTATCGCGGATTTTCAGGAGCCAGCCGGCCTCTCCAGGTCTGTGGCCCCCAAACATATTCCAAGGGACTTTCCCTCTGAAACAAAAGTCACCAACCCCTTTGCCTGATGGCAGATTGTAGGACTCCGTTGGCACTAACAAACCAGCCCGAATTGGCACTGGTGCCAGCTTGGGTCTGGGAGGCATCCTGCGTATCGCGGATTTTCAGGAACCAGCCGGCCACTCTTGGCCACAGGCCCCGAAACATATATACCGGCCGTTTCCCTGGGAACCAAAAGTCACCAGACCCTTTCCCTGATGGCAGATTGGAGGACTCCGTTGGCACTATCAAACCAGCCCGAGTTGGCACTGGTGCCAGCTTGGGTCTGGGAGGCATCCTGCGTAACGCGGATTTTCAGGAGCCAGTTGGCCACTCAGGGCCAGAGGCCCCCAAACATATACACCGGCCGGTTCCTGGGGAAACGAAAGTCAATATACCCAGTACCTGATGGCAGATTGTAGGACTCCGTTGGCACTAACAAACCAGCCCGAGTTGGCACTGGCGCCAGCTTGGGTCTGGGAGGCATCCTGCGTATCGGGGATTTTCAGGAGCCAACCTGACACTGCGGGCCACAGTCCACCAAACATAAACTCCCGCCCTTTCCCCGGGAAACAAAAGTCACCAGCTCTGGTCCTTTATCGCAGATTGTAGGACTCCGTTGGCACTATCAAACCAGCCCGAGTTGCCACTGGTGCCAGCTTGGGTCTGGGAGGCATCCTGCCTATCGCGGATTTTCAGGAGGCACCCGGCCACTCTGGGCCAGAGGCCCCCAAACATATACACTGGCCGTTTCTCTGGGAAACAAAACTCAAAATACCCAGCTCCTGATGTCAGATTGTAGGAAACCGTTGGCACTATCAAACCAGCCCGAGTTGGCACTGGTGCCAGCTTGGGTCTGGGAGGCATCCTGCCTATCGCGGATTTTCAGGAGCCAGCCGGCCACTCTTGGCCACAGGCCCCGAAACATATATACCGGCCGTTTCCCTGGGAAACAAAAGTCACCAGACCCTTTCCCTGATGGCAGATTGTAGGACTCCGTTGGCACTAACAAACCAGCCAGAGTTGGCACTGGTGCCAGCTTGGGTCTTGGAGGCATCCTGCGTAACGCGGATTTTCAGGAGCCAGCCGGCCACTCTGGGCCACAGGTCCCCAAACATATTCCACGGGCCTTTCCCTCTGAAACAGAAGTCACCAGCCCCAGTTCCTGATGGCAGATTGTAGGACTCCGTGGGCACTATCAAACCAGCCCGAGTTGGCACTGGTGCCAGCTTGGGTCTGGGAGGCATCCTCTGTACCGTGGATTTTCAGGAGCCAGCCAGCCACCCCGGTCCACAGGCCCTTAAACCTATTCCACGGGCCTTTCCCTCTGAAACAGAAGCCACCAGCCCCTTTCCCTGATGGCAGAGTGTAGGACTCCGTTGGCACTATCAAACCAGCCCGAGTTGGCACTGGTGTCAGCTTGGGTCTGGGAGGCATCCTGCCTATCGCGGATTTTCAGGAGTCACCCGGCTACTCTGGGCCACAGGGCAGCAAACATATACAGCGGCCGTTTCCCGGCGAAACAAAAGTCACCAGCCCCAGTCCCTGATGGCAGATTGTAGGACTCCGTTGGCACTATCAAACCAGCCCGAGTTGGCACTGGTGCCAGCTTGGGTCTGGGAGGCATCCTGCGTATCGCCGATTTTCAGGAACCAGCCGGCCACTCTTGGCCACAGGCCCCGAAACATATATACCGGCCGTTTCCCTGGGAAACAAAAGTCACCAGACCCTTTCCCTGATGGCAGATTGTAGGACTCCGTTGGCACTAACAAACCAGCCCGAGTTGGCACTGGTGCCAGCTTGGGTCTGGGACGCATCCTGCCTATCGCGGATTTTCACGAGCCAGCCGGCCTCTCCAGGTCTATGGCCCTCAAACATATTCCACGGGCCTTTCCCTCTGAAACAAAAGTCACCAGCCTCTTTCCCTTATGGCAGATTGTAGGACTCCGTTGGCACTAACAAACCAGCCCGAGTTGGCACTGGTGCCAGCTTGGGTCTGGGAGGCATCCTGCCTATCGCGGATTTTCAGGAGCCTGTCTTCCAGAGGCCCCAAAAAAAATCAGGCCATTTCCGTCTGAAACAAAACTCACCAGCCCTGGTTCTTTATGGCAGACTGTAGGACACCGTTGGCACTATCAAACCAGCCCGAGTTGGCACTGGTGCCAGCTTGGGTCTGGGAGGCATCCTGCCTATCGCGGATTTTCAGGAGCCAGCCGGCCTCTCCAGGCCTATGGCCCCCAAACATATTCCACGGGCATTTCCCTCTGAAACAAATCTCACCAGCCCCTTTCCCTGATGGCAGATTGTAGAACTCCGTTGGCACTAACAAACCAGCCCGAGTTGGCACTGGTGCCAGCTTGGGTCTGGGAGGCATCCTGCCTATCGCGGATTTTCAGCAGTCACCCGGCTACTCCGGGCCACAGGGCAACAATCATATACACAGGCCGTTTCCCTCTGAAACAAAAGTCACCAGCCCCAGTCCCTCATGGCAGATTGTAGGACACCGTTGGCACTATCAAACCAGCCTGAGTTGGCACTGGGGCCAGCTTAGGTCTGAGAGGCATCCTGTGTACCGCAGATTCTCAGGAGCCAGCCGGCCACGCCGGTCCACAGGCCCTTAAACATATAAACCGGGCCTTTCCTGGAGAAACAAAGTCACCGGCCCCAGTTCCTGATGGCAAATTGTAGGACTCCGTTGGCACTATCAAACCAGCCCGAGTTGGCACTGGTGCCAGCTTGGGTCTGGGAGGCATCCTGCCTATCGCGGATTTTCAGGAGCCAGCTGGCCACTCTGGGCCACAGGGCCCCCAAACATATACACCGGCCGTTTCCCGGAAACCAAAGTCACCAGCCCCTTTCCCTGATGGCAGATTGTAGGACTCCGTTGGCACTATCAAACCAGCCCGAGTTGGCACTGGTGCCAGCTTAGGTCTGGGAGGCATCCTGCGTATGGCGGATTTTCAGGAGGCAGCCCGCCACTACGGACCTATGGCCCCCAAACATATTCCACGGGCCTTTCCCTCTGAAACAAAAGTCACCAGACCCTTTCCCTGATGGCAGATTGCAGGACTCCTTTGGCACTAACAAACCAGCCCGAGTTGGCACTGGTGCCAGCTTGGGTCTGGGAGGCATCCTGCCTATCGCGGATTTTCAGGAGCCAGTCTTCCAGAGGCCCCAAACAAAACTCAGGCCATTTCCGTCTGAAACAAAAGTCACCAGCCCTGGTTCTTTATGGCAGATTGTAGGACTCCATTGGCACTATCAAACCAGCCCGAGTTTGCACTGGTGCTGGCTTGGGTCTGGGAGGCATCCTGCCTATCGCGGATTTTCAGGAGCCAGCCGGCCTCTCCAGGCCTATGGCCCCCAAACATATTCCACGGGCATTTCCCTCTGAAACAAAAGTCACCAGCCCCTTTCCCTGATGTCAGATTGTAGGACTCCGTTGGCACTAACAAACCAGCCCGAGTTGGCACTGGTGCCAGCTTGGGTCTGGGAGGCATCCTGCCTATCGCGGATTTTGAGGAGTCACCCGGCTACTCCGGGCCACAGGGCAGCAATCATATACACCAGCCGTTTCCCTCTGAAACAAAAGTCACCAGCCCCAGTCCCTCATGGCAGATTGTAGGACACCGTTGGCACTATCAAACCAGCCCGAGTTGGCACTGGGGCCAGCTTGGGTCTGAGAGGCATCCTGTGTACGCAGATTTTCAGGAGCCAGACAGCCACGCGGTCCACAGGCCCTTAAACATATAAACCGGGCCTTTACCGCTGAAACAAAAGTCACCGGCCCCAGTTCCTGATGGCAGATTGTAGGACTCCGTTGGCACTATCAAACCAGCCCGAGTTGGCACTGGTGCCAGCTTGGGTCTGGGAGGCATCCTGCCTATCGCGGATTTTCAGGAACCAGCCGGCCACTCTGGGCCACAGGCCCCCAAACATATTCCACGGGCCTTTCCCTCTGAAACAAAAGTCACCCGCCCCTTTTCCTGATGGCAGATTGTAGGACTCCGTTGGCACTAACAAACCAGTCCGAGTTGGCACTGGTGCCAGCTTGGGTCTGGGAGCGCATCCTGCCTACCCTCTGCAGGCTATGGCCACCAAACAAATTCCACGGGCATTTCCTTCTGAAACAAAACTCACCAGCCCCTTTCCGTGATGGCAGATTGTAGGACTCCGTTGGCACTAACAAACCAGCCCGAGTTGGCACTGGTGCCAGCTTGGGGAGGCTGGGAGTGCCTATCGCGGATTTTCAGGAGTCACCCGGCCACTCTGGGCCACAGGGCCGCAAACATATTACACGGGCCGTTTCCGCGGAAACAAAAGTCACCAGCCCCAGTCCCTCATGGCAGATTGTAGGACTCCATTGGCACTATCAAACCAGCCCGAGTTGGCACTGGTGCCAGCTTGGGTCTGGGAGGCATCCTGCGTATTTGGGACCAGCCGGCCACTCTGGGCCACAGGCCCCCAAACATATAACGGGCCTTTCCCTCTGAAACAAAAGTCACCAGCCCCAGTTCCTGATGGCAGATTGTAGGACTCCGTTGGCACTATCAAACCAGCCCGAGTTGGCACTGGTGCCAGCTTGGGTCTGGGAGGCATCCTGCCTATCGCGGATTTTCAGGAACCAGCCGGCCACTCTTGGCCACAGGCCCCAAACATATATACCGGCCGTTTCCCTGGGAAACAAAAGTCACCAGCCCCTTTCCCTGATGGCAGATTGTAGGACTCCGTTGGCACTATCAAACCAGCCCGAGTTGGCACTGGTGCCAGCTTGGGTCTGGGAGGCATCCTGCGTATCGCGGATTTTCAGGAGCCAGTTGGCCACTCGGGCCACAGGCCCCCAAACATATACACCGGCCGTTTCCTGGGGAAACAAAAGTCAACATACCCAGTACCTGATGGCAGATTGTAGGACTCCGTTGGCACTAACAAACCAGCCCGAGTTGGCACTGGCGCCAGCTTGGGTCTGGGAGGCATCCTGCGTATCGCGGATTTTCAGGAGCCAACCTGCCACCTGCGGGCCACAGGCCACCAAACATAAACTCCCGGCCTTTCCCCGGGAAACAAAAGTCACCAGCCCTTGTCCTTATCGCAGATTGTAGGACTCCATTGGCACTATCAAACCAGCCCGAGTTGGCACTGGTGCCAGCTTGGGTCTGGGAGGCATCCTGCCTATCGCGGATTTTCAGGAGCCAGCCGGCCACTCTTGGCCACAGGCCCCGAAACATATATACCGGCCGTTTCCCTGGGAAACAAAAGTCACCAGACCCTTTCCCTGATGGCAGATTGTAGGACTCCGTTGGCACTAACAAACCAGCCCGAGTTGGCACTGGTGCCAGCTTGGGTCTGGGAGGCATCCTGCCTATCGCGGATTTTCAGGAGCCAGTCTTCCAGAGGCCCCAAACAAAACTCAGGCCATTTCCGTCTGAAACAAAAGTCACCAGCCCTGGTTCTTTATGGCAGATTGTAGGACTCCATTGGCACTATCAAACCAGCCCGAGTTGGCACTGGTGCCAGCTTGGGTCTGGGAGGCATCCTGCGTACCGCGGATTTTCAGGAGCCAGCCGGCCTCTCCAGGCCTATGGCCCCCAAACATATTTCACGGGCCTTTCCCTCTGAAACAGAAGTCACCAGCCCCTTTCCCTGGTGGCAGATTGCAGGACTCCGTTGGCACTAACAAACCAGCCCGAGTTGGCACTGGTGCCAGCTTGGGTCTGGGAGGCATCCTGCCTATCGCGGATTTTCAGGAGCCACCCGGCTACTCCGGGCCACAGGGCAGCAATCATATACACAGGCCGTTTCCCTCTGAAACAAAAGTCACCAGCCCCAATTCCCTCATGGCAGATTGTAGGACACCATTGGCACTATCAAACCAGCCCGAGTTGGCACTGGGGCCAGCTTAGGTCTGAGAGGCATCCTGTGTACCGCAGATTCTCAGGAGCCAGCCGGCCACGCCGGTCCAGAGGCCCTTAAACATATAAACCGGGCCTTTCCCGGAGAAACAAAAGTCACCGGCCCCAGTTCCTGATGGCAAATTGTAGGACTCCGTTGGCACTATCAAACCAGCCCGATTTGGCACTGGTGCCAGCTTGGGTCTGGGAGGCATCCTGCCTATCGCGGATTTTCAGGAGCCAGCCGGCCTCTCCAGGCCTATGGCCCCCAAACATATTCCACGGGCATTTCCCTCTGAAACAAAAGTCACCAGCCCCTTTCCCTGATGGCAGATTGTAGGACTCCTTTGGCACTAACAAACCAGCCCGAGTTGGCACTGGTGCCAGCTTGGGTCTGGGAGGCATCCTGCCTATCGCGGATTTTCAGGAGTCAGCCGGCTACTCTGGGCCACAGGGCCGCAAACATATACACCGGCCGTTTCCCTCTGAAACAAAAGTCACCAGCCCCAGTCCCTCATGGCAGATTGTAGGACACCGTTGGCACTATCAAACCAGCCCGAGTTGGCACTGGGGCCAGCTTGGGTCTGAGAGGCATCCTGTGTACCGCAGATTTTCAGGAGCCAGCCGGCCACGCCGGTCCACAGGCCCGCAAACATATAAACCGGCCTTTCCCGGTAAACAAAAGTCACCGGCCCCAGTTCCTGATGGCAGATTGTAGGACTCCGTTGGCACTATCAAACCAGCCCGAGTTGGCACTGGTGCCAGCTTGGGTCTGGGAGGCATCCTGCCTATCGCGGATTTTCAGGAGCCAGGCCGGCCACTCTGGGCCACAGGCCCCCAAACATATAAACCGGGCCTTTCCCTCTGAAACAAAAGTCACCAGCCCCTTTCCCTGATGGCAGATTGTAGGACTCCGTTGGCACTAACAAACCAGCCCGAGTTGGCACTGGTGCCAGCTTGGGTCTGGGAGGCATCCTGCCTATCGCGGATTTTCAGGAGTCACCCGGCTACGCTGGGCCACAGGGCCGCAAACATATACAACGGCCGTTTCCTCGGAGAAACAAAAGTCACCAGCCCCAGTCCCTGACGGCAGATTGTAGGACTCCGTTGGCACTATCAAACCAGCCCGAGTTGGCACTGGTGCCAGCTTGGGTCTGGGAGGCATCCTGCCTATCGCGGATTTTCAGGAGCCAGACGGCCTCTCCAGGCCACAGGCCCCCAAACATATTACACGAGCCTTTCCCTCTGAAACAAAAGTCACCAGCCCCAGTTCCTGATGGCAGATTGTAGGACTCCATTGGCACTATCAAACCAGCCCGAGTTGGCACTGGTGCCAGCTTGGGTCTGGGAGGCATCCTGCGTATCGCGGATTTTCAGGAGCCAGCCGGCCACTCGGGGCCGCAGGCCCCAAACATATAAACCGGGCATTTCCTCTGAAACAAAAGTCACCAGCCCCTTTCCTGATGGCAGATTGTAGGACTCCGTTGGCACTAACAAACCAGCCCGGGTTGGCACTGGTGCCAGCTTGGGTCTGGGAGGCATCCTGCCTATCGCGGATTTTCAGGAATCACCCGGCTACGCTGGGCCACAGGGCCGCAAACATATACAACGGCCGTTTCCCGGAGAAACAAAAGTCACCAGCCCCAGTTCCTGATGGCAGATTGTAGGACTCCGTTGGCACTATCAAACCAGCCCGAGTTGGCACTGGTGCCAGCTTGGGTCTGGGAGGCATCCTCTGTACCGCGGGATTTTCAGGAGCCAGCCAGCCACCCCGGTCCACAGGCCCTTAAACCTATTCCACGGGCCTTTCCCTCTGAAACAGAAGTCACCAGCCCCTTTCCCTGATGGCAGAGTGTAGGACTCCGTTGGCACTATCAAACCAGCCCGAGTTGGCACTGGTGTCAGCTTGGGTCTGGGAGGCATCCTGCCTATCGCGGATTTTCAGGAGTCACCCGGCTACTCTGGGCCACAGGGCCGCAAACATATACAGCGGCCGTTTCCCGGCGAAACAAAAGTCACCAGCCCCAGTCCCTGATGGCAGATTGTAGGACTCCGTTGGCACTATCAAACCAGCCCGAGTTGGCACTGGTGCCAGCTTGGGTCTGGGAGGCATCCTGCGTATCGCCGATTTTCAGGAACCAGCCGGCCACTCTTGGCCACAGGCCCCAAACATATATACCGGCCGTTTCCCTGGGAAACAAAAGTCACCAGACCCTTTCCTGATGGCAGATTGTAGGACTCCGTTGGCACTAACAAACCAGCCCGAGTTGGCACTGGTGCCAGCTTGGGTCTGGGACGCATCCTGCCTATCGCGGATTTTCACGAGCCAGCCGGCCTCTCCAGGTCTATGGCCCTCAAACATATTCCACGGGCCTTTCCCTCTGAAACAAAAGTCACCAGCCTCTTTCCCTTATGGCAGATTGTAGGACTCCGTTGGCACTAACAAACCAGCCCGAGTTGGCACTGGTGCCAGCTTGGGTCTGGGAGGCATCCTGCCTATCGCGGATTTTCAGGAGCCTGTCTTCCAGAGGCCCCAAACAAAAGTCAGGCCATTTCCGTCTGAAACAAAACTCACCAGCCCTGGTTCTTTATGGCAGACTGTAGGACACCGTTGGCACTATCAAACCAGCCCGAGTTGGCACTGGTGCCAGCTTGGGTCTGGGAGGCATCCTGCCTATCGCGGATTTTCAGGAGCCAGCCGGCCTCTCCAGGCCTATGGCCCCCAAACATATTCCACGGGCATTTCCCTCTGAAACAAATCTCACCAGCCCCTTTCCCTGATGGCAGATTGTAGAACTCCGTTGGCACTAACAAACCAGCCCGAGTTGGCACTGGTGCCAGCTTGGGTCTGGGAGGCATCCTGCCTATCGCGGATTTTCAGCAGTCACCCGGCTACTCTCGGGCCACAGGGCAACAATCATATACACAGGCCGTTTCCCTCTGAAACAAAAGTCACCAGCCCCAGTCCCTCATGGCAGATTGTAGGACACCGTTGGCACTATCAAACCAGCCTGAGTTGGCACTGGGGCCAGCTTAGGTCTGAGAGGCATCCTGTGTACCGCAGATTCTCAGGAGCCAGCCGGCCACGCCGGTCCACAGGCCCTTAAACATATAAACCGGGCCTTTCCTGGAGAAACAAAAGTCACCGGCCCCAGTTCCTGATGGCAAATTGTAGGACTCCGTTGGCACTATCAAACCAGCCCGAGTTGGCACTGGTGCCAGCTTGGGTCTGGGAGGCATCCTGCCTATCGCGGATTTTCAGGAGCCAGCTGGCCACTCTGGGCCACAGGGCCCCCAAACATATACACCGGCCGTTTCCGGGGAAACCAAAGTCACCAGCCCCTTTCCCTGATGGCAGATTGTAGGACTCCGTTGGCACTATCAAACCAGCCCGAGTTGGCACTGGTGCCAGCTTAGGTCTGGGAGGCATCCTGCGTATGGCGGATTTTCAGGAGGCAGCCCGCCACTATGGACCTATGGCCCCCAAACATATTCCACGGGCCTTTCCCTCTGAAACAAAAGTCACCAGACCCTTTCCCTGATGGCAGATTGCAGGACTCCTTTGGCACTAACAAACCAGCCCGAGTTGGCACTGGTGCCAGCTTGGGTCTGGGAGGCATCCTGCCTATCGCGGATTTTCAGGAGCCAGTCTTCCAGAGGCCCCAAACAAAACTCAGGCCATTTCCGTCTGAAACAAAAGTCACCAGCCCTGGTTCTTTATGGCAGATTGTAGGACTCCATTGGCACTATCAAACCAGCCCGAGTTTGCACTGGTGCTGGCTTGGGTCTGGGAGGCATCCTGCCTATCGCGGATTTTCAGGAGCCAGCCGGCCTCTCCAGGCCTATGGCCCCCAAACATATTCCACGGGCATTTCCCTCTGAAACAAAAGTCACCAGCCCCTTTCCCTGATGTCAGATTGTAGGACTCCGTTGGCACTAACAAACCAGCCCGAGTTGGCACTGGTGCCAGCTTGGGTCTGGGAGGCATCCTGCCTATCGCGGATTTTGAGGAGTCACCCGGCTACTCCGGGCCACAGGGCAGCAATCATATACACCAGCCGTTTCCCTCTGAAACAAAAGTCACCAGCCCCAGTCCCTCATGGCAGATTGTAGGACACCGTTGGCACTATCAAACCAGCCCGAGTTGGCACTGGGGCCAGCTTGGGTCTGAGAGGCATCCTGTGTACCGCAGATTTTCAGGAGCCAGCCAGCCACGCCGGTCCACAGGCCCTTAAACATATAAACCGGGCCTTACCCGGAGAAACAAAAGTCACCGGCCCCAGTTCCTGATGGCAGATTGTAGGACTCCGTTGGCACTATCAAACCAGCCCGAGTTGGCACTGGTGCCAGCTTGGGTCTGGGAGGCATCCTGCCTATCGCGGATTTTCAGGAACCAGCCGGCCACTCTGGGCCACAGGCCCCCAAACATATTCCACGGGCCTTTCCCTCTGAAACAAAAGTCACCCGCCCCTTTCCCTGATGGCAGATTGTAGGACTCCGTTGGCACTAACAAACCAGTCCGAGTTGGCACTGGTGCCAGCTTGGGTCTGGGAGGCATCCTGCCTATCGCGGATTTTCAGGAGCCAGCCGGCCTCTGCAGGCCTATGGCCCCCAAACAAATTCCACGGGCATTTCCCTCTGAAACAAAACTCACCAGCCCCTTTCCGTGATGGCAGATTGTAGGACTCCGTTGGCACTAACAAACCAGCCCGAGTTGGCACTGGTGCCAGCTTGGGTCTGGGAGGCATCCTGCCTATCGCGGATTTTCAGGAGTCACCCGGCTACGCTGGGCCACAGGGCAGGAAACATATACACCGGCCGTTTCCCGGGGAAACAAAAGTCACCAGCCCCAGTCCCTCATGGCAGATTGTAGGACTCCATTGGCACTATCAAACCAGCCCGAGTTGGCACTGGTGCCAGCTTGGGTCTGGGAGGCATCCTGCGTATCGCGGATTTTCAAGAGCCAGCCGGCCACTCTGGGCCACAGGTCCCCAAACATATTCCACGGGCCTTTCCCTCTGAAACAAAAGTCACCAGCCCCAGTTCCTGATGGCAGATTGTAGGACTCCGTTGGCACTATCAAACCAGCCCGAGTTGGCACTGGTGCCAGCTTGGGTCTGGGAGGCATCCTGCCTATCGCGGATTTTCAGGAACCAGCCGGCCACTCTTGGCCACAGGCCCCGAAACATATATACCGGCCGTTTCCCTGGGAAACAAAAGTCACCAGACCCTTTCCCTGATGGCAGATTGTAGGACTCCGTTGGCACTATCAAACCAGCCCGAGTTGGCACTGGTGCCAGCTTGGGTCTGGGAGGCATCCTGCGTATCGCGGATTTTCAGGAGCCAGTTGGCCACTCAGGGCCAGAGGCCCCCAAACATATACACCGGCCGTTTCCTGGGGAAACGAAAGTCAATATACCCAGTACCTGATGGCAGATTGTAGGACTCCGTTGGCACTAACAAACCAGCCCGAGTTGGCACTGGCGCCAGCTTGGGTCTGGGAGGCATCCTGCGTATCGCGGATTTTCAGGAGCCAACCTGCCACTGCGGGCCACAGTCCACCAAACATAAACTCCCGCCCTTTCCCCGGGAAACAAAAGTCACCAGCCCTTGTCCTTTATCGCAGATTGTAGGACTCCATTGGCACTATCAAACCAGCCCGAGTTGCCACTGGCGCCAGCTTGGGTCTGGGAGGCATCCTGCCTATCGCTGATTTTCAGGAGCCAGCCGGCCACTCTTGGCCACAGGCCCCGAAACATATATACCGGCCGTTTCCCTGGGAAACAAAAGTCACCAGACCCTTTCCCTGATGGCAGATTGCAGGACTCCGTTGGCACTAACAAACCAGCCCGAGTTGGCACTGGTGCCAGCTTGGGTCGGGGAGGCATCCTGCCTATCGCGGATTTTCAGGAGCCAGTCTTCCAGAGGCCCCAAACAAAACTCAGGCCATTTCCGTCTGAAACAAAAGTCACCTGCCCTGGTTCTTTATGGCAGATTGTAGGACTCCATTGGCACTATCAAACCAGCCCGAATTGGCACTGGTGCCAGCTTGGGTCTGGGAGGCATCCTCTGTACCGCGGATTTTCAGGAGCCAGCCGGCCTCTCCAGGCCTATGGCCCCCAAACATATTTCACGGGCCTTTCCCTCTGAAACAGAAGTCACCAGCCCCTTTCCCTGGTGGCAGATTGCAGGACTCCGTTGGCACTAACAAACCAGCCTGAGTTGGCACTGGTGCCAGCTTGGGTCTGGGAGGCATCCTGCCTATCGCGGATTTTCAGGAGCCACCCGGCTACTCCGGGCCACAGGGCAGCAATCATATACACAGGCCGTTTCCCTCTGAAACAAAAGTCACCACCCCAATTCCCTCATGGCAGATTGTAGGACACCATTGGCACTATCAAACCAGCCCGAGTTGGCACTGGGGCCAGCTTAGGTCTGAGAGGCATCCTGTGTACCGCAGATTCTCAGGAGCCAGCCGGCCACGCCGGTCCAGAGGCCCTTAAACATATAAACCGGGCCTTTCCCGGAGAAACAAAAGTCACCGGCCCCAGTTCCTGATGGCAAATTGTAGGACTCCGTTGGCACTATCAAACCAGCCCGATTTGGCACTGGTGCCAGCTTGGGTCTGGGAGGCATCCTGCCTATCGCGGATTTTCAGGAGCCAGCCGGCCTCTCCAGGCCTATGGCCCCCAAACATATTCCACGGGCATTTCCCTCTGAAACAAAAGTCACCAGCCCCTTTCCCTGATGTCAGATTGTAGGACTCCTTTGGCACTAACAAACCAGCCCGAGTTGGCACTGGTGCCAGCTTGGGTCTGGGAGGCATCCTGCCTATCGCGGATTTTGAGGAGTCACCCGGCTACTCTGGGCCACAGGGCAGCAATCATATACACCGGCCGTTTCCCTCTGAAACAAAAGTCACCAGCCCCAGTCCCTCATGGCAGATTGTAGGACACCGTTGGCACTATCAAACCAGCCCGAGTTGGCACTGGGGCCAGCTTGGGTCTGAGAGGCATCCTGTGTACCGCAGATTTTCAGGAGCCAGCCAGCCACGCCGGTCCACAGGCCCTTAAACATATAAACCGGGCCTTTCCCGGATAAACAAAAGTCACCGGCCCCAGTTCCTGATGGCAGATTGTAGGACTCCGTTGGCACTATCAAACCAGCCCGATTTGGCACTGGTGCCAGCTTGGGTCTGGGAGGCATCCTGCCTATCGCGGATTTTCAGGAACCAGCCGGCCACTCTGGGCCACAGGCCCCCAAACATATTCCACGGGCCTTTCCCTCTGAAACAAAAGTCACCCGCCCCTTTCCCTGATGGCAGATTGTAGGACTCCGTTGGCACTAACAAACCAGTCCGAGTTGGCACTGGTGCCAGCTTGGGTCTGGGAGGCATCCTGCCTATCGCGGATTTTCAGGAGCCAGCCGGCCTCTGCAGGCCTATGGCCCCCAAACAAATTCCACGGGCATTTCCCTCTGAAACAAAACTCACCAGCCCCTTTCCGTGATGGCAGATTGTAGGACTCCGTTGGCACTAACAAACCAGCCCGAGTTGGCACTGGTGCCAGCTTGGGTCTGGGAGGCATCCTGCCTATCGCGGATTTTCAGGAGTCACCCGGCTACGCTGGGCCACAGGGCAGGAAACATATACAACGGCCGTTTCCCACAGAAACAAAAGTCACCAGCCCCAGTCCCTCATGGCAGATTGTAGGACTCCATTGGCACTATCAAACCAGCCCGAGTTGGCACTGGTGCCAGCTTGGGTCTGGGAGGCATCCTGCGTATCGCAGATTTTCAGGAGCCAGCCGGCCACTCTGGGCCACAGGCCCCCAAACACATAAACCGGGCCTTTCCCTCTGAAACAAAAGTCACCAGCCCCAGTTCCTGATGGCAGATTGAAGGACTCCATTGGCAATACCAAACCAGCCCGAGTTGGCACTGGTGCCAGCTTGGGTCTGGGAGGCATCCTGCCTATCGCGGATTTTCAGGAATCACCCGGCTACGCTGGGCCACAGGGCAGGAAACATATACAACGGCCGTTTCCCGGAGAAACAAAAGTCACCAGCCCCAGTCCCTGACGGCAGATTGTAGGACTCCGTTGGCACTATCAAACCAGCCCGAGTTGGCACTGGTGCCAGCTTGGGTCTGGGAGGCATCCTGCCTATCGCGGATTTTCAGGAGCCAGACGGCCTCTCCAGGCCTATGGCCCCCAAACATATTCCACGAGCCTTTCCCTCTGAAACAAAAGTCACCAGCCCCAGTTCCTGATGGCAGATTGAAGGACTCCATTGGCAATATCAAAACAGCCCGAGTTGGCACTGGTGCCAGCTTGGGTCTGGGAGGCATCCTGCGTATCGCGGATTTTCAAGAGCCAGCCGGCCACTCGGTGCCGCAGGCACCCAAACATATAAACCGGGCATTTCCCTCTGAAACAAAAGTCACCAGCCCCTTTCCCTGATGGCAGATTGTAGGACTCCGTTGGCACTAACAAACCAGCCCGGGTTGGCACTGGTGCCAGCTTGGGTCTGGGAGGCATCCTGCCTATCGCGGATTTTCAGGAATCACCCGGCTACGCTGGTCCACAGGGCAGGAAACATATACAACGGCCGTTTCCCGGAGAAACAAAAGTCACCAGCCCCAGTTCCTGATGGCAGATTGTAGGACTCCGTGGGCACTATCAAACCAGCCCGAGTTGGCACTGGTGCCAGCTTGGGTCTGGGAGGCATCCTCTGTACCGCGGATTTTCAGGAGCCAGCCAGCCACCCCGGTCCACAGGCCCTTAAACCTATTCCACGGGCCTTTCCCTCTGAAACAGAAGCCACCAGCCCCTTTCCCTGATGGCAGAGTGTAGGACTCCGTTGGCACTATCAAACCAGCCCGAGTTGGCACTGGTGTCAGCTTGGGTCTGGGAGGCATCCTGCCTATCGCGGATTTTCAGGAGTCACCCGGCTACTCTGGGCCACAGGGCAGCAAACATATACAGCGGCCGTTTCCCGGCGAAACAAAAGTCACCAGCCCCAGTCCCTGATGGCAGATTGTAGGACTCCGTTGGCACTATCAAACCAGCCCGAGTTGGCACTGGTGCCAGCTTGGGTCTGGGAGGCATCCTGCGTATCGCCGATTTTCAGGAACCAGCCGGCCACTCTTGGCCACAGGCGCCGAAACATATATACCGGCCGTTTCCCTGGGAAACAAAAGTCACCAGACCCTTTCCCTGATGGCAGATTGTAGGACTCCGTTGGCACTAACAAACCAGCCCGAGTTGGCACTGGTGCCAGCTTGGGTCTGGGACGCATCCTGCCTATCGCGGATTTTCACGAGCCAGCCGGCCTCTCCAGGTCTATGGCCCTCAAACATATTCCACGGGCCTTTCCCTCTGAAACAAAAGTCACCAGCCTCTTTCCCTTATGGCAGATTGTAGGACTCCGTTGGCACTAACAAACCAGCCCGAGTTGGCACTGGTGCCAGCTTGGGTCTGGGAGGCATCCTGCCTATCGCGGATTTTCAGGAGCCTGTCTTCCAGAGGCCCCAAACAAAAGTCAGGCCATTTCCGTCTGAAACAAAACTCACCAGCCCTGGTTCTTTATGGCAGATTGTAGGACTCCGTTGGCACTATCAAACCAGCCCGAGTTGGCACTGGTGCCAGCTTGGGTCTGGGAGGCATCCTGCCTATCGCGGATTTTCAGGAGCCAGCCGGCCTCTCCAGGCCTATGGCCCCAAACATATTCCACGGGCATTTCCCTCTGAAACAAAACTCACCAGCCCCTTTCCCTGATGGCAGATTGTAGAACTCCGTTGGCACTAACAAACCAGCCCGAGTTGGCACTGGTGCCAGCTTGGGTCTGGGAGGCATCCTGCCTATCGCGGATTTTCAGCAGTCACCCGGCTACTCCGGGCCACAGGGCAACAATCATATACACAGGCCGTTTCCCTCTGAAACAAAAGTCACCAGCCCCAGTCCCTCATGGCAGATTGTAGGACACCGGTGGCACTATCAAACCAGCCTGAGTTGGCACTGGGGCCAGCTTAGGTCTGAGAGGCATCCTGTGTACCGCAGATTCTCAGGAGCCAGCCGGCCACGCCGGTCCACAGGCCCTTAAACATATAAACCGGGCCTTTCCTGGAGAAACAAAAGTCACCGGCCCCAGTTCCTGATGGCAAATTGTAGGACTCCGTTGGCACTATCAAACCAGCCCGAGTTGGCACTGGTGCCAGCTTGGGTCTGGGAGGCATCCTGCCTATCGCGGATTTTCAGGAGCCAGCTGGCCACTCTGGGCCACAGGGCCCCCCAAACATATACACCGGCCGTTTCCCGGGGAAACCAAAGTCACCAGCCCCTTTCCCTGATGGCAGATTGTAGGACTCCGTTGGCACTATCAAACCAGCCCGAGTTGGCACTGGTGCCAGCTTAGGTCTGGGAGGCATCCTGCGTATGGCGGATTTTCAGGAGGCAGCCCGCCACTATGGACCTATGGCCCCCAAACATATTCCACGGGCCTTTCCCTCTGAAACAAAAGTCACCAGACCCTTTCCCTGATGGCAGATTGCAGGACTCCTTTGGCACTAACAAACCAGCCCGAGTTGGCACTGGTGCCAGCTTGGGTCTGGGAGGCATCCTGAGTATCGCGGATTTTCAGGAGCCAGACGGCCACTCTTGGCCACAGGCACCGAAACATAAACTCCGGCCCTTTCCCTCTGAAACAAAAGTCACCAGCCCTGGTTCTTTATGGCAGATTGTAGGACTCCGTTGGCACTATCAAACCAGCCCGAGTAGGCACTGGTGCCAGCTTGGGTCTGGGAGGCATCCTGCGTATCGCGGATTTTCAGGAGCCAGTCGGCCAGAGGCCCCAAATAAAAACTGCGGCACTTTCCTTCTGAAACAAAACTCACCAGCCCACGTTATTTATGGCAGAATGTAGGACTCCGTTGGCACTATCAAACCAGCCCGAATTGGCACTGGTGCCAGCTTGGGTCTGGGAGGCATCCTGCGTATCGCGGATTTTCAGGAGCCAGCCGGCCTCTCCAGGCCTGAGGCCCCCAAACATATTCCACGGGACTTTCCCTCTGAAACAAAAGTCACCAGCCCCTTTGCCTGATGGCAGATTGTAGGACTCCGTTGGCACTATCAAACCAGCCCGAGTTGGCACTGGTGCCAGCTTGGGTCTGGGAGGCATCCTGCCTATCGCGGATTTTCAGGAGCCAACCGGTCACTCTGGGCCACAGGCCCCCAAACATATACACCGACCTTCTCCCTGGGAAACAAAGGTCAACATACCCAGTTCCTGATGGCAGATTGTAGGACTCCGTTGGCACTATCAAACCAGCCCGAGTTGGCACTGGTGCCAGCTTGGGTCTGGGAGGCATCCTGCCTATCGCGGATTTTGAGGAGTGACCCGGCTACTCCGGGCCACAGGGCAGCAAACATATACACCGGCTGTTTCCCTGGGAAACAAAAGTCACCAGCCCTCGATTTTATGGCAGATTTTAGGACTCCGTTGGCACTATCAAACCAGCCCGAGTTGGCACTGGTGCCAGCTTGGGTCTGGAACGCATCCTGCGTATCGCGGATTTTCATGAGCCAGTTGGCCACTCAGGGCCAGATGCCCCCAAACATATACACCGGCCGTTTCCCTGGGAACAAAAGTCACCAGCCCTGGTTCCTGATGGCAGATTGTAGGACTCCGTTGGCACTATCAAACCAGCCCGATTTGGCACTGGTGCCAGCTTGGGTCTGGGAGGCATCCTGCCTATCGCGGATTTTCAGGAGCCAGCCGGCCTCTCCAGGCCTATGGCCCCCAAACATATTCCACGGGCCTTTCCCTCTGAAACAAAAGTCAACAGCCCCAGTACCTGATGGCAGATTGTAGGACTCCGTTGGCACTATCAAACCAGCCCGAGTTGGCACTGGTGCCAGCTTGGGTCTGGGAGGCATCCTGCCTATCGCGGATTTTCAGGAGTCAGCCGCCTACTCCGGGCTACAGGGCAGCAAACATATACACTGGCCATTTCCCGGGGAAAAAAAGTCACCAGCCCTGGTTCTTTATGGCAGATTGTAGGACTCCGTTGGCACTAACAAACCAGCCCGAGCTGGCACTGCTGCCAGCTTGGATCTGGGAGGCATCCTGCGTATGGCGGATTTTCAGGAGGCAGCCCGCCACTATGGACCTATGGCCCCCAAACATATTCCACGGGCCTTTCCCTCTGAAACAAAAGTCACCAGCCCCTTTCCTGATGGCAGATTGTAGGACTCCGTTGGCACTAACAAACCAGCCCGAGTTGGCACTGGTGCCAGCTTGGGTCTGGGAGGCATCCTGCCTATCGCGGATTTTCAGGAACCAGCCGGCCACTCTTGGCCACAGGCCCCGAAACATATATACCGGCCGTTTCCCTGGGAACCAAAAGTCACCAGACCCTTTCCCTGATGGCAGATTGTAGGACTCCGTTGGCACTATCAAACCAGCCCGAGTTGGCACTGGTGCCAGCTTGGGTCTGGGAGGCATCCTGCGTAACGCGGATTTTCAGGAGCCAGTTGGCCACTCAGGGCCAGAGGCCCCCAAACATATACACCGGCCGTTCCCTGGGGAAACAAAAGTCAACAGACCCAGTACCTGATGGCAGATTGTAGGACTCCGTTGGCACTAACAAACCAGCCCGAGTTGGCACTGGCGCCAGCTTGGGTCTGGGAGGCATCCTGCGTATCGCGGATTTTCAGGAGCCAACCTGCCACTGCGGGCCACAGGCCACCAAACATAAACTCCCGCCCTTTCCCCGGAAACAAAAGTCACCAGCTCTGGTCCTTTATCGCAGATTGTAGGACTCCGTTGGCACTATCAAACCAGCCCGAGTTGGCACTGGTGCCAGCTTGGGTCTGGGAGGCATCCTGCCTATCGCGGATTTTCAGGAGCCAGCCGGCCTCTCCAGGCCTATGGCCCCAAACATATTCCACGGGCCTTTCCCTCTGAAACAAAAGTCACCAGCCCCAGTTCCTGATGGCAGATTGTAGGACTCCGTTGGCACTATCAAACCAGCCCGAGTTGGCACTGGTGCCAGCTTGGGTCTGGGAGGCATCCTGCCTATCGCGGATTTTCTGGAGCAAATCTACCACTCCAGGCCACAGGCCCCCAAAAATATACACCGGCGGTTTCCCTGGGAAACAAAAGTCACCAGACCCTTTCCCTGATGGCAGATTGTAGGACTCCGTTGGCACTATCAAACCAGCCCGAGTTGGCACTGGTGCCAGCTTGGGTCTGGGAGGCATCCTGCGTATTGCGGGTTTACAGGAGCCAGGCGGCCAGAGGCCCCAAACAAAATCTCCGGCCATTTCCGTCTGAAACAAAACTCACCAGCCCAGGTATTTATGGCAGATTGTAGGACTCCGTTGGCACTATCAAACCAGCCCAAGTTGGCACTGGTGCCAGCTTGGGTCTGGGAGGCATCCTGCCTATCGCGGATTTTCAGGAGCCAACCGGTCACTCTGGGCCACAGGCCCCCAAACATATACACCGACCGTCTCCCTGGGAAACAAAGGTCAACATACCCAGTTCCTGATGGCAGATTGTAGGACTCCGTTGGCACTATCAAACCAGCCCGAGTTGGCACTGGTGCCAGCTTGGGTCTGGGAGGCATCCTGCCTATCGCGGATTTTGAGGCGTGACCCGGCTACTCCGGGCCACAGGGCAGCAAACATATACACCGGCTGTTTCCCTGGGAAACAAAAGTCACCAGCCCTCGTTTTTATGGCAGATTGTAGGACTCCGTTGGCACTATCAAACCAGCCCGAGTTGGCACTGGTGCCAGCTTGGGTCTGGAACGCATCCTGCGTATCGCGGATTTTCATGAGCCAGTTGGCCACTCAGGGCCAGAGGCCCCCAAACATATACACCGGCCGTTTCCCTGGGAACAAAAGTCACCAGCCCTGGTTCCTGATGGCAGATTGTAGGACTCCGTTGGCACTATCAAACCAGCCCGAGTTGGCACTGGTGCCAGCTTGGGTCTGGGAGGCATCCTGCCTATCGCGGATTTTCAGGAGCCAGCCGGCCTCTCCAGGCCTATGGCCCCCAAACATATTCCACGGGCCTTTCCCTCTGAAACAAAAGTCACCAGCCCCTTTCCCTGATGGCAGTTTGTAGGACTCCGTTGGCACTAACAAACCAGCCCGAGTTGGCACTGGTGCCAGCTTGGGCCTGGGAGGCATCCTGCCTATCGCGGATTTTCAGGAGCCACCCGGCCTCTCCAGGCCACAGGCCCCCAAACATATTCCACGGGCCTTTCCCTCTGAAACAAAAGTCACCAGCCCCAGTACCTGATGGCAGATTGTAGGACTCCGTTGGCACAAACAAACCAGCCCGAGTTGGCACTGGTGCCAGCTTGGGTCTGGGAGGCATCCTGCGTACCGCGGATTTTCAGGAGCCAGTCGGACAGAGGCCCCAAACACAAACTCCGGCCCTTTCCGTCTGAAACAAAACTCACCAGCCCCTTTTCCTGATGGCAGATTTTAGGACACCGTTGGCACTATCAAACCAGCCCGAATTGGCACTGGTGCCAGCTTGGGTCTGGGAGGCATCCTGCCTATCGCGGATTTTCAGGAGTCAGCCGCCTACTCCGGGCTACAGGGCAGCAAACATATACACTGGCCATTTCCCGCGGAAACAAAAGTCACCAGCCCTGGTTCTTTATGGCAGATGGTAGGACTCCGTTGGCACTATCAAACCAGCCCGAGCTGGCACTGCTGCCAGCTTGGATCTGGGAGGCATCCTGCGTATCGCGGATTTTCAGGAGCCAGCCGGCCACTCTGGGCCACAGGCCCCCAAACATATACACCGGCCGTTTCCCTGGGAAACAAAAGTCAACATACCCGGTTCCTGATGGCAGATTGTAGGACTCCGTTGGCACTATCAAACCAGCCCGAGTTGGCACTGGTGCCAGCTTGGGTCTGGGAGGCATCCTGCCTATCGCGGATTTTCAGGAGCCAGCCGGCCTCTCCAGGCCTATGGCCCCCAAACATATTCCACGGGACTTTCCCTCTGACACAAAAGTCACCAGCCCCAGTTCCTGATGTCAGATTGTAGGACTCTGTTGGCACTATCAAACCAGTCTGATTTGGCACTGGTGCCAGCTTGGGTCTGGGAGGCATCCTGCGTAGCGCGGATTTTCAGGAGCCAGTCGGCCACTCTGGGCCACATGCCCCCAAACATATACACCGGCCGTTTCCCGGAGAAACAAAAGTCACCAGCCCTTGTTCCTTATGGCAGATTGTAGGACTCCGTTGGCACTATCAAACCAGCCCGAGTTGGCACTGGTGCCAGCTTGGGTCTGGGAGGCATCCTGCGTATCGCGGATTTTCAGGAGCCAGTCGGCCACTCTGGGCCACAGGCCCCCAAACATATACACCGGCCGTTTCCCTGGGAAACAAAAGTCAACATACCCAGTTCCTGATGGCAGATTGTAGCATTCCGTTGGCACTATCAAACCAGCCCGAGTTGACACTGGTGCCAGCTTGGGTCTGGGACGCATCCTGCGTATCGCGGATTTTCAGGAGCCAGCCAGCCACTCTGGGCCACAGGCCCCCAAACATATTCCACGGGCCATTCCCTCTGAAAGAAAAGTCACCAGCCCCAGTTCCTGAGGACAGATTGTAGGACTCCGTTGGCCCTACCAAACCAGCCCGAGTTGGCACTGGTGCCAGCTTGGGTCTGGGAGGCATCCTGCGTAACACGAATTTCCAGGAGCCAGCCGGCCTCTCCAGGCCTATGGGCCCCAAACATATTCCACGGGCCTTTCCCTCTGAAACAAAAGTCACCAGCCCCTCTCCCTGATGGCAGATTGTAGGACACCATTGGCACTATCAAACCAGCCCGAGTTGGCACTGGTGCCAGCTTGGGCCTGGGAGGCATCCTGCGTATCGCGGATTTTCAGGAGCCAGCCGGCCTCTCCAGGCCTATGGCCCCAAACATATAAACCGGGCCTTTCCCTCTGAAACAAAAGTCACCAGCCCCAGTACATGATGGCAGATGGTAGGACTCCGTTGGCACTATCAAACCAGCCCGAGTTGGCACTGGTGCCAGCTTGGGTCTGGGAGGCATCCTGCGTATCGCGGATTTTCAGGAGCCAGTCGGCCAGAGGCCCCAAACACAAACTCCGGCCCTTTCCCTGGGAAACAAAACTCACCAGCCCCTTTTCCTGATGGCAGAGTGTAGGACACCGTTGGCACTATCAAACCAGCCCGAGTTGGCACTGGTGCCAGCTTGGGTCTGGGAGGCATCCTGCGTATCGTGGATTTTGAGGAGTCACCCGGCCACTCCGGGCTACAGGGCAGCAAACATATACAGTGGCCATTTCCCGGGGAAAGAAAAGTCACCAGCCCTGGTTCTTTATGGCAGATTGTAGGACTCCGTTGGCACTATCAAACCAGCCCGAGTTGGCACTGGTGCCAGCTTGGGTCTGGGAGGCATCCTGCGTGCGCGGATTTTCAGGAGCCAGTCGGCCACTCTGGGCCACAGGCCCCCAAACATATTCCACGGGCCTTTCCCTCGGAAACAAAAGTCACCAGCCCCAGTTCCTGATGGCAGATTGTAGGACTCCGTTGGCACTAACAAACCAGCCCGAGTTGGCACTGGTGCCAGCTTGGGTCTGGGAGGCATCCTGCCTATCGCGGATTTTCAGGAGCCAACCTGCCACTCCGGGCCACAGGCCCCCAAACATGAACTCCGTCCCTTTCCCTCTGAAACTAAAGTCACAAGCCCTGGTTCCTGATGGCAGATTGTAGGACTCCGTTGGCACTATCAAACCAGCCCGAGTTGGCACTGGTGCTGGCTTGGGTCTGGGAGGCATCCTGCCTATCGCGGATTTTGAGGAGTCACCCGCCTACTCCGGGCCACAGGGAAGCAAACATATACACCAGCCGTTTCCCTGGGAAACAAAAGACACCAGCCCTTGTTCTTTATGGCAAATTGTAGGACTCCGTTGGCACTATCAAACCAGCCCGAGTTGGCACTGGTGCCAGCTTGGGTCTGGGAGGCATCCTGCCTATCGCGGATTTTCAGGAGCCTGCCGGCCTCTCCAGGTCTGTGGCCCCCAAACATATTCCAAGGGACTTTCCCTCTGAAACAAAAGTCACCAGCCCCTTTGCCTGATGGCAGATTGTAGGACTCCGTTGGCACTATCAAACCAGCCCGAGTTGGCACTGGTGCCAGCTTGGGTCTGGGACGCATCCTGCGTATCGCGGATTTTCAGGAGCCAGCCAGCCACTCTGGGCCACAGGCCCCCAAACCTATTCCACGGGCCATTCCCTCTGAAAGAAAAGTCACCAGCCCCAGTTCCAGAGGACAGATTGTAGGACTCCGTTGGCACTAACAAACCAGCCCGAGTTGGCACTGGTGCCAGCTTGGGTCTGGGAGGCATCCTGCGTAACACGGATTTTCAGGAGCCAGCCGGCCTCTCCAGGCCTATGGGCCCCAAACATATTCCACGGGCCTTTCCCTCTGAAACAAAAGTCACCAGCCCCTCTCCCTGATGGCAGATTGTAGGACACCATTGGCACTATCAAACGAGCCCGAGTTGGCACTGGTGCCAGCTTGGGCCTGGGAGGCATCCTGCGTATCGCGGATATTCAGAAGCCAGCCGGCCTCTCCAGACCTATGGCCCCAAACATATAAACCGGGCCTTTCCCTCTGAAACAAAAGTCACCAGCCCCAGTACCTGATGGCAGATGGTAGGACTCCGTTGGCACTATCAAACCAGCCCGAGTTGGCACTGGTGCCAGCTTGGGTCTGGGAGGCATCCTGCGTATCGCGGATTTTCAGGAGCCAGCTCGGCCAGAGGCCCCAAACACAAACTCCGGCCCTTTCCCTGGGAAACAAAACTCACCAGCCCCTTTTCCTGATGGCAGATTGTAGGACACCGTTGGCACTATCAAACCAGCCCGAGTTGGCACTGGTGCCAGCTTGGGTCTGGGAGGCATCCTGCGTATCGCGGATTTTCAGGAGTCACCCGGCCACTCCGGGCCACAGGGCCGCAAACATATACAGCGGCCATTTCCTGGGAAACAAAAGTCACCAGCCCTGGTTCTTTATGGCAGATTGTAGGACTCCGTTGGCACTATCAAACCAGCCCGAGTTGGCACTGGTGCCAGCTTGGGTCTGGGAGGCATCCTGCGTATCGCGGATTTTCAGGAGCCAGCCGGCCACTCTGGGCCACAGGCCCCCAAACATATTCCACGGGCCTTTCCCTCTGAAACAAAAGTCACCAGCCCCAGTTCCTGATGGCAGATTGTAGGACTCCGTTGGCACTAACAAACCAGCCCGAGTTGGCACTGGTGCCAGCTTGGGTCTGGGAGGCATCCTGCCTATCGCGGATTTTCAGGAGCCAACCTGCCACTCCGGGCCACAGGCCCCAAACATAAACTCCGGGCCTTTCCCTCTGAAACAAAAGTCACAAGCCCTGGTTCCTGATGGCAGATTGTAGGACTCCGTTGGCACTATCAAACCAGCCCGAGTTGGCACTGGTGCCAGCTTGGGTCTGGGAGGCATCCTGCCTATCGCGGATTTTGAGGAGTCACCCGCCTACTCCGGGCCACAGGGACGCAAACATATACACCGGCCGTTTCCCTGGGAAACAAAAGTCACCAGCCCTTGTTCTTTATGGCAGATTGTAGGACTCCGTTGGCACTATCAAACCAGCCCGAGTTGGCACTGGTGCCAGCTTGGGTCTGGGAGGCATCCTGCCTATCGCGGATTTTCAGGAGCCAGGCCGGCCACTCCAGGTCTGTGGCCCCAAACATATTCACGGGCCTTTCCCTCTGAAACAAAAGTCACCAGCCCCTTTGCCTGATGGCAGATTGTAGGACTCCGTTGGCACTAACAAACCAGCCCGAGTTGGCACTGGTGCCAGCTTGGGTCTGGGAGGCATCCTGCGTATCGCGGATTTTCAGGAACCAGCCGGCCACTCTTGGCCACAGGCCCCCAAACATATATACCGGCCGTTTCCCTGGGAACCAAAAGTCACCAGACCCTTTCCCTGATGGCAGATTGTAGGACTCCGTTGGCACTATCAAACCAGCCCGAGTTGGCACTGGTGCCAGCTTGGGTCTGGGAGGCATCCTGCGTATCGCGGATTTTCAGGAGCCAGTTGGCCACTCAGGGCCAGAGGCCCCAAACATATACACCGGCCGTTTCCTGGGGAAACGAAAGTCAATATACCCAGTACCTGATGGCAGATTGTAGGACTCCGTTGGCACTAACAAACCAGCCCGAGTTGGCACTGGCGCCAGCTTGGGTCTGGGAGGCATCCTGCGTATCGCGGATTTTCAGGAGCCAACCTGCCACTGCGGGCCACAGGCCACCAAACATAAACTCCCGCCCTTTCCCCGGGAAACAAAAGTCACCAGCTCTGGTCCTTTATCGCAGATTGTAGGACTCCGTTGGCACTATCAAACCAGCCCGAGTTGCCACTGGTGCCAGCTTGGGTCTGGGAGGCATCCTGCCTATCGCGGATTTTCAGGAGGCACCCGGCCACTCTGGGCCAGAGGCCCCCAAACATATACACTGGCCGTTTCTCTGGGAAACAAAACTCAAAATACCCAGCTCCTGATGTCAGATTGTAGGAAACCGTTGGCACTATCAAACCAGCCCGAGTTGGCACTGGTGCCAGCTTGGGTCTGGGAGGCATCCTGCCTATCGCGGATTTTCAGGAGCCAGCCGGCCACTCTTGGCCACAGGCCCCGAAACATATATACCGGCCGTTTCCCTGGGAAACAAAAGTCACCAGACCCTTTCCCTGATGGCAGATTGTAGGACTCCGTTGGCACTAACAAACCAGCCAGAGTTGGCACTGGTGCCAGCTTGGGTCTTGGAGGCATCCTGCGTATCGCGGATTTTCAGGAGCCAGCCGGCCACTCTGGGCCACAGGTCCCCAAACATATTCCACGGGCCTTTCCCTCTGAAACAGAAGTCACCAGCCCCAGTTCCTGATGGCAGATTGTAGGACTCCGTGGGCACTATCAAACCAGCCCGAGTTGGCACTGGTGCCAGCTTGGGTCTGGGAGGCATCCTCTGTACCGCGGATTTTCAGGAGCCAGCCAGCCACCCCGGTCCACAGGCCCTTAAACCTATTCCACGGGCCTTTCCCTCTGAAACAGAAGCCACCAGCCCCTTTCCCTGATGGCAGAGTGTAGGACTCCGTTGGCACTATCAAACCAGCCCGAGTTGGCACTGGTGTCAGCTTGGGTCTGGGAGGCATCCTGCCTATCGCGGATTTTCAGGAGTCACCCGGCTACTCTGGGCCACAGGGCAGCAAACATATACAGCGGCCGTTTCCCGGGGAAACAAAAGTCACCAGCCCCAGTCCCTGATGGCAGATTGTAGGACTCCGTTGGCACTATCAAACCAGCCCGAGTTGGCACTGGTGCCAGCTTGGGTCTGGGAGGCATCCTGCGTATCGCCGATTTTCAGGAACCAGCCGGCCACTCTTGGCCACAGGCCCCAAACATATATACCGGCCGTTTCCCTGGGAAACAAAAGTCACCAGACCCTTTCCCTGATGGCAGATTGTAGGACTCCGTTGGCACTAACAAACCAGCCCGAGTTGGCACTGGTGCCAGCTTGGGTCTGGGACGCATCCTGCCTATCGCGGATTTTCACGAGCCAGCCGGCCTCTCCAGGTCTATGGCCCTCAAACATATTCCACGGGCCTTTCCCTCTGAAACAAAAGTCACCAGCCTCTTTCCCTTATGGCAGATTGTAGGACTCCGTTGGCACTAACAAACCAGCCCGAGTTGGCACTGGTGCCAGCTTGGGTCTGGGAGGCATCCTGCCTATCGCGGATTTTCAGGAGCCTGTCTTCCAGAGGCCCCAAAAAAATCAGGCCCTTTCCGTCTGAAACAAAACTCACCAGCCCTGGTTCTTTATGGCAGACTGTAGGACACCGTTGGCACTATCAAACCAGCCCGAGTTGGCACTGGTGCCAGCTTGGGTCTGGGAGGCATCCTGCCTATCGCGGATTTTCAGGAGCCAGCCCGGCCTCTCCAGGCCTATGGCCCCAAACATATTCCACGGGCATTTCCCTCTGAAACAAATCTCACCAGCCCCTTTCCCTGATGGCAGATTGTAGAACTCCGTTGGCACTAACAAACCAGCCCGAGTTGGCACTGGTGCCAGCTTGGGTCTGGGAGGCATCCTGCCTATCGCGGATTTTCAGCAGTCACCCGGCTACTCCGGGCCACAGGGCAACAATCATATACACAGGCCGTTTCCCTCTGAAACAAAAGTCACCAGCCCCAGTTCCTCATGGCAGATTGTAGGACACCGTTGGCACTATCAAACCAGCCTGAGTTGGCACTGGGGCCAGCTTAGGTCTGAGAGGCATCCTGTGTACCGCAGATTCTCAGGAGCCAGCCGGCCACGCCGGTCCACAGGCCCTTAAACATATAAACCGGGCCTTTCCTGGAGAAACAAAAGTCACCGGCCCCAGTTCCTGATGGCAAATTGTAGGACTCCGTTGGCACTATCAAACCAGCCCGAGTTGGCACTGGTGCCAGCTTGGGTCTGGGAGGCATCCTGCCTATCGCGGATTTTCAGGAGCCAGCTGGCCACTCTGGGCCACAGGGCCCCCCAAACATATACACCGGCCGTTTCCCGGGGAAACCAAAGTCACCAGCCCCTTTCCCTGATGGCAGATTGTAGGACTCCGTTGGCACTATCAAACCAGCCCGAGTTGGCACTGGTGCCAGCTTAGGTCTGGGAGGCATCCTGCGTATGGCGGATTTTCAGGAGGCAGCCCGCCACTATGGACCTATGGCCCCAAACATATTCCACGGGCCTTTCCCTCTGAAACAAAAGTCACCAGACCCTTTCCCTGATGGCAGATTGCAGGACTCCTTTGGCACTAACAAACCAGCCCGAGTTGGCACTGGTGCCAGCTTGGGTCTGGGAGGCATCCTGCCTATCGCGGATTTTCAGGAGCCAGTCTTCCAGAGGCCCCAAACAAAACTCAGGCCATTTCCGTCTGAAACAAAAGTCACCAGCCCTGGTTCTTTATGGCAGATTGTAGGACTCCATTGGCACTATCAAACCAGCCCGAGTTTGCACTGGTGCTGGCTTGGGTCTGGGAGGCATCCTGCCTATCGCGGATTTTCAGGAGCCAGCCGGCCTCTCCAGGCCTATGGCCCCCAAACATATTCCACGGGCATTTCCCTCTGAAACAAAAGTCACCAGCCCCTTTCCCTGATGTCAGATTGTAGGACTCCGTTGGCACTAACAAACCAGCCCGAGTTGGCACTGGTGCCAGCTTGGGTCTGGGAGGCATCCTGCCTATCGCGGATTTTCAGGAGTCACCCGGCTACTCCGGGCCACAGGGCAGCAATCATATACACCAGCCGTTTCCCTCTGAAACAAAAGTCACCAGCCCCAGTCCCTCATGGCAGATTGTAGGACACCGTTGGCACTATCAAACCAGCCCGAGTTGGCACTGGGGCCAGCTTGGGTCTGAGAGGCATCCTGTGTACCGCAGATTTTCAGGAGCCAGCCAGCCACGCCGGTCCACAGGCCCTTAAACATATAAACCGGGCCTTACCCGGAGAAACAAAAGTCACCGGCCCCAGTTCCTGATGGCAGATTGTAGGACTCCGTTGGCACTATCAAACCAGCCCGAGTTGGCACTGGTGCCAGCTTGGGTCTGGGAGGCATCCTGCCTATCGCGGATTTTCAGGAGCCAGGCCGGCCACTCTGGGCCACAGGCCCCCAAACATATTCCACGGGCCTTTCCCTCTGAAACAAAAGTCACCCGCCCCTTTCCCTGATGGCAGATTGTAGGACTCCGTTGGCACTAACAAACCAGTCCGAGTTGGCACTGGTGCCAGCTTGGGTCTGGGAGGCATCCTGCCTATCGCGGATTTTCAGGAGCCAGCCGGCCTCTGCAGGCCTATGGCCACCAAACAAATTCCACGGGCATTTCCCTCTGAAACAAAACTCACCAGCCCCTTTCCGTGATGGCAGATTGTAGGACTCCGTTGGCACTAACAAACCAGCCCGAGTTGGCACTGGTGCCAGCTTGGGTCTGGGAGGCATCCTGCCTATCGCGGATTTTCAGGAGTCACCCGGCTACGCTGGGCCACAGGGCAGGAAACATATACACCGGCCGTTTCCCGGGAAACAAAAGTCACCAGCCCCAGTCCCTCATGGCAGATTGTAGGACTCCGTTGGCACTATCAAACCAGCCCGAGTTGGCACTGGTGCCAGCTTGGGTCTGGGAGGCATCCTGCGTATCGCGGATTTTCAAGAGCCAGCCGGCCACTCTGGGCCACAGGTCCCCAAACATATTCCACGGGCCTTTCCCTCTGAAACAAAAGTCACCAGCCCCAGTTCCTGATGGCAGATTGTAGGACTCCGTTGGCACTATCAAACCAGCCCGAGTTGGCACTGGTGCCAGCTTGGGTCTGGGAGGCATCCTGCGTATCGCGGATTTTCAGGAGCCAGCCGGCCACTCCTGGCCACAGGCCCCAAACATATATACCGGCCCTTTCCCTCGGAAACAAAAGTCACCAGCCCGTGTTCCTGATGGCAGATTGTAGGACTCCGTTGGCACTATCAAACCAGCCCGAGTTGGCACTGGTGCCAGCTTGGGTCTGGGAGGCATCCTGCGTATCGCGGATTTTCAGGAGCCAGTCGGCCACTCCGGGCCACAGGCCGCAAACATATACACCGGGCCGTTTCCTGCGGAAACAAAAGTCACCAGCCCCAGTTCCTGATGGCAGATTGTAGGACTCCGTTGGCACTAACAAACCAGCCCGAGTTGGCACTGGTGCCAGCTTGGGTCTGGGAGGCATCCTGCCTATCGCGGATTTTCAGGAGCCAGCCGGCTACTCCGGGCCACAGGCCGCAAACATATATACCGGCCGTTTCCCGCGGAAACAAAAGTCACCAGCCCCGTTTCCTGATGGCAGATTGTAGGACTCCGTTGGCACTATCAAACCAGCCCGAGTTGGCACTGGTGCCAGCTTGGGTCTGGGAGGCATCCTGCCTATCGCGGATTTTCAGGAGTCACCCGGCTACTCTGGGCCACAGGGCAGCAAACATATACACCGGCCGTTTCCCTCTGAAACAAAAGTCACCAGCCCCAGTTCCTGATGGCAGATTGTAGGACTCCGTTGGCACTATCAAACCAGCCCGAGTTGGCACTGGTGCCAGCTTGGGTCTGGGAGGCATCCTGTGTACCGCGGATTTTCAGGAGCCAGCCGGCCACTCCGGGCCACAGGCCCCAAACATATCAACCGGGCCTTTCCCTGTGAAACAAAAGTCACCAGCCCCAGTTCCTGATGGCAGATTGTAGGACTCCGTTGGCACTATCAAACCAGCCCGAGTTGGCACTGGTGCCAGCTTGGGTCTGGGAGGCATCCTGCCTATCGCGGATTTTCAGGAGCCAGCCGGCACTCTGGGCCAGAGGCCCCAAACATATTCCACGGGCCTTTCCCTCTGAAACAAAAGTCACCAGCCCCTTTCCTTATGGCAGATTGTAGGACTCCGTTGGCACTATCAAACCAGCCCGAGTTGGCACTGGTGCCAGCTTGGGTCTGGGAGGCATCCTGCCTATCGCGGATTTTCAGGAGCCAGCCGGCCTCTGCAGGCCTATGGCCCCAAACATATACCACGGGCCTTTCCCTCTGAAACAAAAGTCACCAGCCCCTTTCCCTGATGGCAGATTGTAGGACTCCGTTGGCACTAACAAACCAGCCCGAGTTGGCACTGGTGCCAGCTTGGGTCTGGGAGGCATCCTGCCTATCGCGGATTTTCAGGAGCCAGCCGGCTACGGTGGGCCACAGGGCCGCAAACATATACACCGGGCGTTTCCCGCGGAAACAAAAGTCACCAGCCCCAGTTCCTCATGGCAGATTGTAGGACTCCGTTGGCACTATCAAACCAGCCCGAGTTGGCACTGGTGCCAGCTTGGGTCTGGGAGGCATCCCGTATCGCGGTTTTTCAGGAGCCAGCCGGCCACTCTGGGCCACAGGTCCCCAAACATATTCCACGGGCCTTTCCCTCTGAAACAAAAGTCACCAGCCCCAGTTCCTGATGGCAGATTGTAGGACTCCGTTGGCACTATCAAACCAGCCCGAGTTGGCACTGGTGCCAGCTTGGGTCTGGGAGGCATCCTGCCTATCGCGGATTTTCAGGAACCAGCCGGCCACTCTTGGCCACAGGCCCCGAAACATATATACCGGCCGTTTCCCTGGGAAACAAAAGTCACCAGCCCCTTTCCCTGATGGCAGATTGTAGGACTCCGTTGGCACTATCAAACCAGCCCGAGTTGGCACTGGTGCCAGCTTGGGTCTGGGAGGCATCCTGCGTATCGCGGATTTTCAGGAGCCAGTTGGCCACTCAGGGCCAGAGGCCCCAAACATATACACCGGCCGTTTCCTGGGAAACAAAAGTCAACAGCCCCAGTACCTGATGGCAGATTGTAGGACTCCGTTGGCACTAACAAACCAGCCCGAGTTGGCACTGGTGCCAGCTTGGGTCTGGGAGGCATCCTGCGTATCGCGGATTTTCAGGAGCCAACCTGCCACTGCGGGCCACAGGCCCCCAAACATAAACTCCCGCCCTTTCCCCGGAAACAAAAGTCACCAGCCCTGTTCCTTATCGCAGATTGTAGGACTCCGTTGGCACTATCAAACCAGCCCGAGTTGGCACTGGTGCCAGCTTGGGTCTGGGAGGCATCCTGCCTATCGCGGATTTTCAGGAGCCAGCCGGCCACTCTTGGCCACAGGCCCCGAAACATATATACCGGCCGTTTCCCTGGGAAACAAAAGTCACCAGACCCTTTCCCTGATGGCAGATTGCAGGACTCCGTTGGCACTAACAAACCAGCCCGAGTTGGCACTGGTGCCAGCTTGGGTCTGGGAGGCATCCTGCCTATCGCGGATTTTCAGGAGCCAGTCTTCCAGAGGCCCCAAACATAAACTCAGGCCATTTCCGTCTGAAACAAAAGTCACCAGCCCTGGTTCTTTATGGCAGATTGTAGGACTCCATTGGCACTATCAAACCAGCCCGAGTTGGCACTGGTGCCAGCTTGGGTCTGGGAGGCATCCTGCGTATCGCGGATTTTCAGGAGCCAGCCGGCCTCTCCAGGCCTATGGCCCCCAAACATATTTCACGGGCCTTTCCCTCTGAAACAGAAGTCACCAGCCCCTTTCCCTGGTGGCAGATTGCAGGACTCCGTTGGCACTAACAAACCAGCCTGAGTTGGCACTGGTGCCAGCTTGGGTCTGGGAGGCATCCTGCCTATCGCGGATTTTCAGGAGCCACCCGGCTACTCCGGGCCACAGGGCCGCAATCATATACACAGGCCGTTTCCCTCTGAAACAAAAGTCACCAGCCCCAATTCCTCATGGCAGATTGTAGGACACCGTTGGCACTATCAAACCAGCCCGAGTTGGCACTGGGGCCAGCTTAGGTCTGAGAGGCATCCTGTGTACCGCAGATTTTCAGGAGCCAGCCGGCCACGCCGGTCCAGAGGCCCTTAAACATATAAACCGGGCCTTTCCCGGAGAAACAAAAGTCACCGGCCCCAGTTCCTGATGGCAAATTGTAGGACTCCGTTGGCACTATCAAACCAGCCCGATTTGGCACTGGTGCCAGCTTGGGTCTGGGAGGCATCCTGCCTATCGCGGATTTTCAGGAGCCAGCCGGCCTCTCCAGGCCTATGGCCCCCAAACATATTCCACGGGCATTTCCCTCTGAAACAAAAGTCACCAGCCCCTTTCCCTGATGTCAGATTGTAGGACTCCTTTGGCACTAACAAACCAGCCCGAGTTGGCACTGGTGCCAGCTTGGGTCTGGGAGGCATCCTGCCTATCGCGGATTTTGAGGAGTCACCCGGCTACTCTGGGCCACAGGGCAGCAATCATATACACCGGCCGTTTCCCTCTGAAACAAAAGTCACCAGCCCCAGTCCCTCATGGCAGATTGTAGGACACCGTTGGCACTATCAAACCAGCCCGAGTTGGCACTGGGGCCAGCTTGGGTCTGAGAGGCATCCTGTGTACCGCAGATTTTCAGGAGCCAGCCGGCCACGCCGGGCCACAGGCCCGCAAACATATAAACCGGGCCTTTCCCGGCTAAACAAAAGTCACCAGCCCCAGTTCCTGATGGCAGATTGTAGGACTCCGTTGGCACTATCAAACCAGCCCGAGTTGGCACTGGTGCCAGCTTGGGTCTGGGAGGCATCCTGCCTATCGCGGATTTTCAGGAACCAGCCGGCCACTCTGGGCCACAGGCCGCAAACATATTCCACGGGCCTTTCCCTCTGAAACAAAAGTCACCAGCCCCTTTCCCTGATGGCAGATTGTAGGACTCCGTTGGCACTAACAAACCAGCCCGAGTTGGCACTGGTGCCAGCTTGGGTCTGGGAGGCATCCTGCCTATCGCGATTTTCAGGAGCCAGCCGGCCTCTGCAGGCCTATGGCCCCAAACAAATTCCACGGGCCTTTCCCTCTGAAACAAAACTCACCAGCCCCTTTCCGTGATGGCAGATTGTAGGACTCCGTTGGCACTAACAAACCAGCCCGAGTTGGCACTGGTGCCAGCTTGGGTCTGGGAGGCATCCTGCCTATCGCGGATTTTCAGGAGTCACCCGGCTACGCTGGGCCACAGGGCCGCAAACATATACAACGGCCGTTTCCCACAGAAACAAAAGTCACCAGCCCCAGTTCCTCATGGCAGATTGTAGGACTCCGTTGGCACTATCAAACCAGCCCGAGTTGGCACTGGTGCCAGCTTGGGTCTGGGAGGCATCCTGCGTATCGCGGATTTTCAGGAGCCAGCCGGCCACTCTGGGCCACAGGCCCCCAAACATATAAACCGGGCCTTTCCCTCTGAAACAAAAGTCACCAGCCCCAGTTCCTGATGGCAGATTGAAGGACTCCATTGGCAATACCAAACCAGCCCGAGTTGGCACTGGTGCCAGCTTGGGTCTGGGAGGCATCCTGCCTATCGCGGATTTTCAGGAGTCACCCGGCTACGCTGGGCCACAGGGCAGCAAACATATACAACGGCCGTTTCCCGGAGAAACAAAAGTCACCAGCCCCAGTCCCTGACGGCAGATTGTAGGACTCCGTTGGCACTATCAAACCAGCCCGAGTTGGCACTGGTGCCAGCTTGGGTCTGGGAGGCATCCTGCCTATCGCGGATTTTCAGGAGCCAGCCGGCCTCTCCAGGCCTATGGCCCCCAAACATATTCCACGGGCCTTTCCCTCTGAAACAAAAGTCACCAGCCCCAGTTCCTGATGGCAGATTGTAGGACTCCGTTGGCACTATCAAAACAGCCCGAGTTGGCACTGGTGCCAGCTTGGGTCTGGGAGGCATCCTGCGTATCGCCGGATTTTCAAGAGCCAGCCGGCCACTCCGGGCCGCAGGCACCCAAACATATAAACCGGGCCTTTCCCTCTGAAACAAAAGTCACCAGCCCCTTTCCCTGATGGCAGATTGTAGGACTCCGTTGGCACTAACAAACCAGCCCGGGTTGGCACTGGTGCCAGCTTGGGTCTGGGAGGCATCCTGCCTATCGCCGGATTTTCAGGAGTCACCCGGCTACGCTGGGCCACAGGGCACGAAACATATACAACGGCCGTTTCCCGGAGAAACAAAAGTCACCAGCCCCAGTTCCTGATGGCAGATTGTAGGACTCCGTTGGCACTATCAAACCAGCCCGAGTTGGCACTGGTGCCAGCTTGGGTCTGGGAGGCATCCTCCGTACCGCGGATTTTCAGGAGCCAGCCGGCCACCCCGGTCCACAGGCCCTTAAACCTATTCCACGGGCCTTTCCCTCTGAAACAAAAGCCACCAGCCCCTTTCCCTGATGGCAGAGTGTAGGACTCCGTTGGCACTATCAAACCAGCCCGAGTTGGCACTGGTGTCAGCTTGGGTCTGGGAGGCATCCTGCCTATCGCGGATTTTCAGGAGTCACCCGGCTACTCTGGGCCACAGGGCCGCAAACATATACAGCGGCCCTTTTCCGCGAAACAAAAGTCACCAGCCCCAGTCCCTGATGGCAGATTGTAGGACTCCGTTGGCACTATCAAACCAGCCCGAGTTGGCACTGGTGCCAGCTTGGGTCTGGGAGGCATCCTGCGTATCGCCGATTTTCAGGAACCAGCCGGCCACTCTTGGCCACAGGGCCCGAAACATATATACCGGCCGTTTCCCTGGGAAACAAAAGTCACCAGCCCCTTTCCCTGATGGCAGATTGTAGGACTCCGTTGGCACTAACAAACCAGCCCGAGTTGGCACTGGTGCCAGCTTGGGTCTGGGACGCATCCTGCCTATCGCGGATTTTCACGAGCCAGCCGGCCTCTCCAGGTCTATGGCCCTCAAACATATTCCACGGGCCTTTCCCTCTGAAACAAAAGTCACCAGCCTCTTTCCCTTATGGCAGATTGTAGGACTCCGTTGGCACTAACAAACCAGCCCGAGTTGGCACTGGTGCCAGCTTGGGTCTGGGAGGCATCCTGCCTATCGCGGATTTTCAGGAGCCTGTCTTCCACAGGCCCCAAACAAAAAGTCCGGCCATTTCCGTCTGAAACAAAACTCACCAGCCCTGGTTCTTTATGGCAGACTGTAGGACACCGTTGGCACTATCAAACCAGCCCGAGTTGGCACTGGTGCCAGCTTGGGTCTGGGAGGCATCCTGCCTATCGCGGATTTTCAGGAGCCAGCCGGCCTCTCCAGGCCTATGGCCCCCAAACATATTCCACGGGCATTTCCCTCTGAAACAAATCTCACCAGCCCCTTTCCCTGATGGCAGATTGTAGAACTCCGTTGGCACTAACAAACCAGCCCGAGTTGGCACTGGTGCCAGCTTGGGTCTGGGAGGCATCCTGCCTATCGCGGATTTTCAGCAGTCACCCGCGGCTACTCCGGGCCACAGGGCCACAATCATATACACCGGCCGTTTCCCTCTGAAACAAAAGTCACCAGCCCCAGTCCCTCATGGCAGATTGTAGGACACCGTTGGCACTATCAAACCAGCCCGAGTTGGCACTGGGGCCAGCTTGGGTCTGAGAGGCATCCTGTGTACCGCAGATTTTCAGGAGCCAGCCGGCCACGCCGGTCCACAGGCCCGCAAACATATACACCGGGCCTTTCCCGGAGAAACAAAAGTCACCGGCCCCAGTTCCTGATGGCAAATTGTAGGACTCCGTTGGCACTATCAAACCAGCCCGAGTTGGCACTGGTGCCAGCTTGGGTCTGGGAGGCATCCTGCCTATCGCGGATTTTCAGGAGCCAGCCGGCCACTCTGGGCACAGGGCCCCCAAACATATACACCGGCCGTTTCCCCGGAAACCAAAGTCACCAGCCCCTTTCCCTGATGGCAGATTGTAGGACTCCGTTGGCACTATCAAACCAGCCCGAGTTGGCACTGGTGCCAGCTTAGGTCTGGGAGGCATCCTGCGTATCGCGGATTTTCAGGAGCCAGTCGGCCACTCGGGCCAGAGGCCCCAAACATATACACGGCCGTTTCCCCGGAAACAAAAGTCACCAGCCCCGGTTCCTGATGGCAGATTGCAGGACTCCGTTGGCACTATCAAACCAGCCCGAGTTGGCACTGGTGCCAGCTTGGGTCTGGGGAGGCATCCTGCCTATCGCGGATTTTCAGGAGCCAGCCGGCCTCTCCAGGCCTATGGCCCCAAACAATACTCCACGGGCCTTTCCCTCTGAAACAAAAGTCACCAGCCCCAGTTCCTGATGGCAGATTGTAGGACTCCGTTGGCACTATCAAACCAGCCCGAGTTGGCACTGGTGCCAGCTTGGGTCTGGGAGGCATCCTGCCTATCGCGGATTTTCAGGAGCCAGCCGGCTACTCCGGGCTACAGGGCCGCAAACATATACACTCACGGCCCTTTTCCCGGAAACAAAAGTCACCAGCCCCGGTTCCTTATGGCAGATTGTAGGACTCCGTTGGCACTAACAAACCAGCCCGAGCTGGCACTGCTGCCAGCTTGGATCTGGGAGGCATCCTGCGTATCGCGGATTTTCAGGAGGCAGCCCGGCCACTCCGGGCCTATGGCCCCCAAACATATTCACGGGCCTTTCCCCTGAAACAAAAGTCACCAGCCCCGGTTCCTGATGGCAGATTGTAGGACTCCGTTGGCACTAACAAACCAGCCCGAGTTGGCACTGGTGCCAGCTTGGGTCTGGGAGGCATCCTGCCTATCGCGGATTTTCAGGAGCCAGCCGGCCACTCTTGGCCACAGGCCCCAAACATATATACCGGCCGTTTTCCCTGGGAAACAAAAGTCACCAGACCCTTTCCTGATGGCAGATTGTAGGACTCCGTTGGCACTATCAAACCAGCCCGAGTTGGCACTGGTGCCAGCTTGGGTCTGGGAAGCATCCTGCGTATCACGGATTTTCAGGAGCCAGTTGGCCACTCCGGGCCAGAGGACCCCAAACATATACACCGGCCGTTTCCTGGGGAAACGAAAGTCAATATACCCAGTACCTGATGGCAGATTGTAGGACTCCGTTGGCACTAACAAACCAGCCCGAGTTGGCACTGGCGCCAGCTTGGGTCTGGGAGGCATCCTGGTATCGCGGATTTTCAGGAGCCAACCTGCCACTGCGGGCCACAGTCCCCAAACATAAACTCCGGCCTTTCCTTCCGGAAACAAAACTCACCAGCTCTGGTCCTTTATCGCAGATTGTAGGACTCCGTTGGCACTATCAAACCAGCCCGAGTTGCCACTGGTGCCAGCTTGGGTCTGGGAGGCATCCTGCCTATCGCGGATTTTCAGGAGGCACCCGGCCACTCCGGGCCAGAGGCCCCAATCATATACACTGGCCGTTTCTCTGGGAAACAAAACTCAAAATACCCAGCTCCTGATGGCAGATTGTAGGACACCGTTGGCACTATCAAACCAGCCCGAGTTGGCACTGGTGCCAGCTTGGGTCTGGGAGGCATCCTGCCTATCGCGGATTTTCAGGAGCCAGCCGGCCACTCTCGGCCACAGGCCCCGAAACATATTCCACGGGCCTTTCCCTCTGAAACAAAAGTCACCAGCCCCAGTTCCTGATGGCAGATTGTAGGACTCCGTTGGCACTATCAAACCAGCCCGAGTTGGCACTGGTGCCAGCTTGGGTCTGGGGAGGCATCCCTCTGTCGCACCGCGTGGATTTTCAGGAGCCAGCCAGCCACCCGGTCCACAGGCCCTTAAACCTATTCCACGGGCCTTTCCCTCTGAAACAAAGCCACCAGCCCCTTTCCCTGATGGCAGAGTGTAGGACTCC
>NW_022148002.1:0-4450 GCF_901933205.1 Camarhynchus parvulus
GTGACCCAGAGAGGCCAGGTGGCTCCTGAAAATCCGCGTCACCAGGATGCCTCCCAACCCAAGCTGGCACCAGTGCCAACTTCGGGGCTGGTTTGTTAGATGCCAACGGAGTCCTACGATCTGCCATCAGGAACTGGGTATGTTGACTTTTGTTTCCCAGGGAAACGCCGTTATATGTGTTTTGGGGGCCTGGCCCAGAGAGGTAGCCGACTGGCTCGAAAATCCGCGATGGCAGGATGCCTCCCAGACCCAAGCTGGCACCAGTGCCAGCTCCGGGCTGGTTTGATAGTGCCAACGGGGTCCTACAATCTGCCATCAGGTACTGGGGCTGGTGTCTTTGTTTCAGAGGAAGGCCCGGTTTTATATGTTTTACAGGGGCCATAGGCCTGGAGAGGCGGCTGGCTCCTGAAAATCCGCGATAGGCAGGATGCCTCCCAGACCCAAGCTGGCACCAGTGCCAACTCGGGCTGGTTTGATAGTGCCAACGGAATGCTACAATCTGCCATCAGGAACTGGGTATGTTGACTTTTGTTTCCCAGGGAAACGGCCGCTGTATATGTTTGCTGCCCTGTGGCCCGCAGTAGCCGTTTCACTCCTCAAAATCGCGATAGGCAGGATGCCTCCCAGACCCAAGCTGGCACCAGTGCCAACTCGGGCTGGTTTGATAGTCCCAACGGAGGTCCTACAATCTGCCATCAGGAACCAGGGCTGGTGATTTTTGTTTCCCAGGGAAAGGGCGGAGTTTATGTTTGGGTGCCTGTGGCCCAGAGTAGCAGGTTGGCTCCTGAAAATCCAGCGATCACATGGGATGCCTCCCAGACCCAAAAGGTGGCACCAGTGCCAACTCGGGCTGGTTTGTTAGTGCCAACAGGTCCTACAATCTGCCATCAGGGAAGGGTCTGGTGACTTTTGTTTCAGAGGGGAAAGGCCCGTGGGTTATGTTTGGGGGCCTGTGGCCTGGGTGGCAGGTTGGCTCCTGAAAATCCAGCGATCGCCAGGATGCCTCCCAGACCCAAGCTGGCACCAGTGCCAACTCGGGCTGGTTTGATAGTCCCAACGGAGGTCCTACAATCTGCCATCAGGAACTGGGGCTGGTGACTTTGTTTCAGAGGGAAAGGCCGTGGAATATGTTTGGGGCCATAGGCCAGGAGAGGCAGGCTGGCTCCACAAAATCCGCGATAGGCAGGATGCCTCCCAGACCCAAGCTGGCACCAGTGCCAACTCGGGCTGGTTTGATAGTGCCAACGGAATCCTACAATCTGCCATCAGGGAAAGGGTCTGGTGACTTTTGTTTCCCCAAGGGAACAGCCGGTGTATATGTTTGGGGCCTGTGGCCAGAGTGGCCGTCTGACTCCTGAAAATCCGGCGTCACGCAGGATGCCTCCCAGACCCAAGCTGGCACCAGTGCCAACTCGGGCTGGTTTGATAGTGCCAGCAGGTCCTACAATCTGCCATAAGAACCAGGGCTGGTGACTTTTGTTTCCCAGGGAAAGGGCCGGAGATTATGTTTGGGGGCCTGTGGCCTGGCGTGGCAGGTGGCTCCTGAAAATCGCGATAGGCAGGATGCCTCCCAGACCCAAGCTGGCACCAGTGCCAACTCGGGCTGGTTTGATAGTGCCAACGAGTCCTACAATCTGCCATCAGGAACTGGGTATGTTGACTTTTGTTTCCCAGGGGGCCGGCCGGGGAGGCGACTGGCTGCTGGTGTATATGCCTTTGTGGGGGCCTGTGGCCAACCCACAATCTGCCATCAGGAACCAGGGTTGGCTCCTGAAATGTTTCCTGTGGCGATCAGGTGCCTAAGGATGCCTCCCAGACCCAAGCTGGCACCAGTGCCAACTTCGGGCTGGTTTGATAGTGCCAACGGAGTCCTACAATCTGCCATCAGGAACTGGGGCTGGTGACTTTTGTTTCAGAGGGGAAAGGCCGGTTTATATGTTTGGGGGCCTGTGGCCTGGAGAGGTGGCTGGCTCCTGAAAATCGGCGATAGGCAGGATGCCTCCCCAGACCCAAGCTGGCACCAGTGCCAACTCGGGCTGGTTTGATAGTCCCAACGGAGGTCCTACAATCTGCCATCAGGAACCAGGGCTGGTGACTTTTTGTTTCCCAGGGAAAGGGCGGAGTTTATGTTTGGGTGCCTGTGGCCCAGAGTGGCAGGTTGGCTCCTGAAAATCAGCGATCATGGGATGCCTCCCAGACCCAAGCTGGCACCAGTGCCAGCTTCGGGCTGGTTTGTTAGTGCCAACGAGGTCTACAATCTGCCATCAGGAACTGGGTATGTTGACTTTTTGTTTCCCAGGGAAAGGGCCAGTGTATATGTTTGTGGGCCTGTGGCCCAGAGTAGCAGACTGGCTCCTGAAAATCCAGCGTCAGGCAGGATGCCTCCCAGACCCAAGCTGGCACCAGTGCCAACTCGGGCTGGTTTGATAGTGCCAACGAGGTCCTACAATCTGCCATCAGGGAAAAGGGCTGGTGACTTTTTGTTTCCCAGGGAAAGGGCCGGGTATATGTTTGGGGGCCTGTGGCCTGGGTGGCAGGTTGGCTCCTGAAAATCCAGCGATAGGCAGGATGCCTCCCAGACCCAAGCTGGCACCAGTGCCAACTCGGGCTGGTTTGATAGTGCCAACGGAGTCCTACAATCTGCCATCAGGAACTGGGGCTGGTGACTTTGTTTCAGAGGAAAGCCCGTGGAATATGTTTGGGGCCTGTGGCCCGGAGTGGCAGGTGGCTCCTGAAAATCCAGCGATCATGGGATGCCTCCCAGACCCAAGCTGGCACCAGTGCCAGCTCGGGCTGGTTTGATAGTGCCAGCAGTGTCCCTACAATCTGCCATCAGGAAAGGGCTGGTGACTTTTTGTTTCCCAAAGGAAAGCAAGCCCGGTGGGTATATGTTTGGGGCCTGTGGCCAAGAGTAGGCTGGTGACTTTTGTTTCCCCTCCTGAAAATCCCAGCGTCGCAGGATGCCTCCCAGACCCAAGCTGGCACCAGTGCCAACTTCGGGCTGGTTTGATATGGTCCCTGTGGGTCCTACAATCTGCCATAAGGAACCAGGGCTGGTGACTTTTGTTTCCAAGGGAAAGGGCCGGAGTTTATGTTTGGGGCCTGTGGCCCAGAGTGGCAGGTTGGCTCTTGAAAATCCGGCGGTCGCTTGGGATGCCTCCCAGACCCAAGCTGGCACCCAGTGCCAACTCGGGCTGGTTTGTTAGTGCCAGCGAGTCCCTACAATCTGCCATCAGGAACTGGGGCTGGTGACTTTTGTTTCAGAGGGAAAGGGCCGTGGAATATGTTTTGGGGGCCTGTGGCCCAGAGTGGCGGTGGCTCCTGAAAATCCAGCGCATGGGATGCCTCCCAGACCCAAGCTGGCACCAGTGCCAACTCGGGCTGGTTTGATAGTGCCAACGGAGTCCTACAATCTGCCATGAGGAACTGGGGCTGGTGACTTTTGTTTTCCAGGGAAAGGCCCGTGGAATATGTTTGGGGGCCTGTGGCCCTGGAAGAGCGGCTGGCTCCCTGAAAATCCCGCGATAGGCAGGATGCCTCCCCAGACCCAAGCTGGCACCAGTGCCAACTTCGGGCTGGTTTGATAGTGCCAACGGAGTCTACAATCTGCCATAGGAACTGGGGCTGGTGACTTTTGTTTCAGAGGGAAAGGCCCGTGGAATATGTTTGGGCCCTGTGGCCCTGGAGCGGCCGGGTGGCTCCTGAAAATCGCGATAGGCAGGATGCCTCCCAGACCCAAGCTGGCACCAGTGCCAACTTCGGGCTGGTTTGATAGTGCCAGCGGTGTCCTACTCTCTGCCATCAGGGGAAAGGGGCTGGTGACTTTTGTTTCAGAGGGAAAGGCCTGGTTTATAGGTTTGGGGGCCTGTGGCCCAGAGTAGGCGGCTGGCTGCTGAAAATCCAGCGATAGGCAGGATGCCTCCCAGACCCAAGCTGGCACCAGTGCCAACTCGGGCTGGTTTGTTAGTGCCAGCGAGGTCCTACAATCTGCCATAAAAGAACCTGGGCTGGTGAGTTTTGTTTCAGGCGGAAAGGGCCGGAGTTTATGTTTGGGGCCTCTGGCCCAACTGGCTCCTTGAAAATCGGATACGCGGGATGCCTCCCAGACCCAAGCTGGCACCAGTGCCAACTTCGGGCTGGTTTGTTAGTGCCAACAGGTCCTACAATCTGCCATCAGGAACTGGGGCTATTTGACTTTTGTTTCCCAGGGGATGGGGCCAGTGTATATGTTTGGGGGCCTGTGGCCCAGAAGTGCCAGGTGGCTCCTGAAAATCCAGCGATATGCAGGATGCCTCCCAGACCCAAGCTGGCACCAGTGCCTTTCGGGCTGGTTTGATAGTGCCAGCGGAGTCTACAATCTGCCATGAGGAACTGGGGCTGGTGACTTTTGTTTCAGAGGAAAGGGCCTCAGTTTATGTTTGAGGCCTGTGACCCCAGAGAGGCCAGGTGG
>NW_022148003.1:0-4421 GCF_901933205.1 Camarhynchus parvulus
TTTCAGCGGGAAAGGCCCGTTGTTTATGTTTGGAGGCCATAGGGCCAGAGTGGCCGGCTGGCTCCTGAAACTCCGCTGATACGCAGGATGCCTCCCAGACCCAAGCTGGCACCAGTGCCAACTCGGGCTGGTTTGATAGTGGTAACGGAGTCCCACAATCTGCCATCACGGACCGGGATCTGGTGAGTTTTGTTTCAGAGGGAAAGGCCCATTGTTTATGTTTGGGGCCTGTGCCCCGAGTATCCGGCTGGCTCCTGAAAATCCGCGACACGCAGGATGCCTCCCAGACCCAAGCTGGCACCAGTGCCAACTCGGGCTGGTTTGATAGTGCCAACGGAGTCCCACAATCTGCCATCAAGGACCGGAGGGGCTGGTGAGTTTTGTTTCAGAGGGAAAGGCCCGTTGTTTATGTTTGGGGCCCATGCCCCGACTGGCTGGCTGGCTCCTGAAAATCCCACGATACGCAGGATGCCTCCCAGACCCAAGCTGGCACCAGTGCCAACTCGGGCTGGTTTGATAGTGCCAACGGAGTCCCACAATCTGCCACCAAGGACCGGGGCTGGTGAGTTTTGTTTCAGAGGGAAAGGCCCGTTGTTTATGTTTGGGGCCATAGGCCCGAGTGGCGGGCTGGCTCCTGAAAATCCGCGATACGCAGGATGCCTCCCAGACCCAAGCTGGCACCAGTGCCAACTCGGGCTGGTTTGATAGTGCCAACGGAGTCCCACAATCTGCCATCAAGGACCGGGGCTGGTGAGTTTTGTTTCAGAGGGAAAGGCCCGTTGTTTATGTTTGGGGCCATAGGCCCCGAGTGGCCGGGCTGGCTCCTGAAAATCCGCGATACGCAGGATGCCTCCCAGACCCAAGCTGGCACCAGTGCCAACTCGGGCTGGTTTGATAGTGCCAACGGAGTCCCACATCTGCCATCAAGGACCGGGCTGGTGAGTTTTGTTTCAGAGGGAAAGGCCCGTTGTTTATGTTTGGGGCCATAGGCCCGAGTGGCCGGCTGGCTCCTGAAAATCCGCGATACGCAGGATGCCTCCCAGACCCAAGCTGGCACCAGTGCCAACTCGGGCTGGTTTGATAGTGCCAACGGAGTCCCACAATCTGCCATCAAGGACCGGGGCTGGTGAGTTTTGTTTCAGAGGGAAAGGCCCGTTGTTTATGTTTGGGGCCATAGGCCCGAGTGGCCGGCTGGCTCCTGAAAATCCGCGATACGCAGGATGCCTCCCAGACCCAAGCTGGCACCAGTGCCAACTCGGGCTGGTTTGATAGTGCCAACGGAGTCCCACAATCTGCCATCAAGGACCGGGGCTGGTGAGTTTTGTTTCAGAGGGAAAGGCCCGTTGTTTATGTTTGGGGCCATAGGCCCGAGTGGCCGGCTGGCTCCTGAAAATCCCGCGATACGCAGGATGCCTCCCAGACCCAAGCTGGCACCAGTGCCAACTCGGGCTGGTTTGATAGTGCCAACGGAGTCCCACAATCTGCCATCAAGGACTGGGGCTGGTGAGTTTTGTTTCAGAGGGAAAGGCCCGTTGTTTATGTTTGGGGCCTGTGCCCCGAGTGGCTGGCTGGCTCCTGAAAATCCGCGATACGCAGGATGCCTCCCAGACCCAAGCTGGCACCAGTGCCAACTCGGGCTGGTTTGATAGTGCCAACGGAGTCCCACAATCTGCCATCAAGGAGGGGGGCTGGTGAGTTTTGTTTCAGAGGGAAAGGCCCGTTGTTTATGTTTGGGGCCATAGGCCCGAGTGGCCGGCTGGCTCCTGAAAATCCGCGATACACGCAGGATGCCTCCCAGACCCAAGCTGGCACCAGTGCCAACTCGGGCTGGTTTGATAGTGCCAACGGAGTCCCACAGTCTGCCACCAAGGACCGGGCTGGTGAGTTTTGTTTCAGAGGGAAAGGCCCGTTGTTTATGTTTGGGGCCATAGGGCCAGAGTGGCCGGGCTGGCTCCTGAAAATCCGCGATACGCAGGATGCCTCCCAGACCCAAGCTGGCACCAGTGCCAACTCGGGCTGGTTTGATAGTGCCAACGGAGTCCCACAATCTGCCATCAAGGACCGGGGCTGGTGAGTTTTGTTTCAGAGGGAAAGGCCCGTTGTTTATGTTTGGGGCCATGTGCCCCGAGTGGCCTGGCTGGCTCCTGAAAATCCCGCGATACGCAGGATGCCTCCCAGACCCAAGCTGGCACCAGTGCCAACTCGGGCTGGTTTGATAGTGCCAACGGAGTCCCACAATCTGCCATCAAGGACCGGGGCTGGTGAGTTTTGTTTCAGAGGGAAAGGCCCGTTGTTTATGTTTGGGGCCATAGGCCCGAGTGGCCGGCTGGTCCGCGATACGCGCTAGGATGCCTCCCAGACCCAAGCTGGCACCAGTGCCAACTCGGGCTGGTTTGATAGTGCCAACGGAGTCCCCGGCTGCCATCAAGGACCGGGCTGGTGAGTTTTGTTTCAGAGGGGAAAGGCCCGTTGTTTATGTTTGGGGCCATAGGCCCCGAGTGGCCGGGCTGGCTCCTGAAAATCCGCGATACGCAGGATGCCTCCCAGACCCAAGCTGGCACCAGTGCCAACTCGGGCTGGTTTGATAGTGCCAACGGAGTCCCACAATCTGCCATCAAGGACCGGGCTGGTGAGTTTTGTTTCAGAGGGAAAGGCCCGTTGTTTATGTTTGGGGCCATAGGCCCGAGTGGCGGGCTGGCTCCTGAAAAATCCGCGATACGCAGGATGCCTCCCAGACCCAAGCTGGCACCAGTGCCAACTCGGGCTGGTTTGATAGTGCCAACGGAGTCCCACAATCTGCCATCAAGGACCGGGCTGGTGAGTTTTGTTTCAGAGGGAAAGGCCCGTTGTTTATGTTTGGGGCCATAGGCCCCGAGTGGCCGGGCTGGCTCCTGAAAATCCGCGATACGCAGGATGCCTCCCAGACCAAGCTGGCACCAGTGCCAACTCGGGCTGGTTTGATAGTGCCAACGGAGTCCCACAGTCTGCCACCAAGTACCGGGCTGGTGAGTTTTGTTTCAGAGGAAAGGCCCGTTGTTTATGTTTGGAGGCCATAGGGCCAGAGTGGCCGGCTGGCTCCTGAAAACCGCTGATACGCAGGATGCCTCCCAGACCCAAGCTGGCACCAGTGCCAACTCGGGCTGGTTTGATAGTGGTAACGGAGTCCCACAATCTGCCATCACGGACCGGGCTGGTGAGTTTTGTTTCAGAGGAAAGGCCCATTGTTTATGTTTCGGGGCCTGTGCCCCGGAGTATCTGGCTGGCTCCTGAAAATCCGCGATACGCAGGATGCCTCCCAGACCCAAGCTGGCACCAGTGCCAACTCGGGCTGGTTTGATAGTGCCAACGGAGTCCCACAATCTGCCATCAAGGACCGGGGCTGGTGAGTTTTGTTTCAGAGGGAAAGGCCCGTTGTTTATGTTTGGGGCCATAGGCCCCGAGTGGCCGGATGGCTCCTGAAAATCCGCGATACGCAGGATGCCTCCCAGACCCAAGCTGGCACCAGTGCCAACTCGGGCTGGTTTGATAGTGCCAACGGAGTCCCACAATCTGCCATCAAGGACCGGGGCTGGTGAGTTTTGTTTCAGAGGGAAAGGGCCCTTTGTTTATGTTTGGGGCCATAGGCCCGGACTGGCTGGCTGGCTCCTGAAAATCCGCGATACGCAGGATGCCTCCCAGACCCAAGCTGGCACCAGTGCCAACTCGGGCTGGTTTGATAGTGCCAACGGAGTCCCACAATCTGCCATCAAGGACCGGGGCTGGTGAGTTTTTTTTCAGAGGGAAAGGCCCGTTGTTTATGTTTGGGGCCTGTGCCCCGACTGGCTGGCTGGCTCCTGAAAATCCGCGATACTCAGGATGCCTCCCAGACCCAAGCTGGCACCAGTGCCAACTCGGGCTGGTTTGATAGTGCCAACGGAGTCCCACAATCTGCCACCAAGGCCTGGGGCTGGTGAGTTTTGTTTCAGAGGGAAAGGCCCGTTGTTTATGTTTGGGGCCATAGGCCCGAGTGGCCGGGCTGGCTCCTGAAAATCCGCTGATACGCAGGATGCCTCCCAGACCCAAGCTGGCACCAGTGCCAACTCGGGCTGGTTTGATAGTGCCAACGGAGTCCCACAATCTGCCATCAAGGACCGGGCTGGTGAGTTTTGTTTCAGAGGGAAAGGCCCGTTGTTTATGTTTGGAGGCCATAGGGCCAGAGTGGCCGGCTGGCTCCTGAAAGAGGGAAAGGCCCGTTGTTTATGTTTGGGGCCATAGGCCCGAGTGGCCGGATGGCTCCTGAAAATCCGCTGACACTAGGATGCCTCCCAGACCTGCTGGCACCAGTGCCAACTCGGGCTGGTTTGATAGTGCCAACGGAGTCCCACAATCTGCCATCAAGGACCGGGCTGGTGAGTTATGTTTAAGAGGGAAAGGCCCTTTGT
>NW_022148004.1:0-4380 GCF_901933205.1 Camarhynchus parvulus
TGTCCCCAGTGTCCCAAATCCCCAATCCCAGTGTCCCCAGTGTCCCAAATGTGTCCCAAATGTGTCCCCAGTGTCCCAAAGTGTCCCCAATGTCCCCATGGTGTCCCCAATGTCCCCAAGGTGTCCCCACTGTCCCCCAGGTGTCCCCTGCAGGTTCCTGACCATTAAAGGCTCCAGGACCCTCCTGAGGTCCCTCCTGAGCCCATTCCCGGTGTCCCCAATGTCCCAAATGTCCCAAATCCCCAGTCCCAGTGATCCCAATGTCCCAAATGTGTCCCCAAGATGTCCCCAATGTCCCAAGGTGTCCCCAAGCTGTCCCCCAGGTGTCACCTGCAGGTTCCTGGCCATGAAGGGCTCCAGGACCCTCCGGAGCCCATTCCCAATGTCCCCAATGTCCCAAATGTCCCAAATCCCCAATCCCAGTGATCCCAATGTCCCAAATGTGTCCCCAGGTGTGTCCCCAAGTGTGTCCCCAATGTCCCAAATGTGTCCCCAATGTCCCAAATGTCCCAAATCCCCAGTCCCAGTGATCCCAATGTCCCAAATGTGTCCCCAAGATGTCCCCAATGTCCCAAATGTGTCCCCAATGTCCCCAAGCTGTCCCCCAGGTGTCACCTGCAGGTTCCTGACCATTAAAGGATCCAGGACCCTCCTGAGCCCATTCCCAATGTCCCCAAATCCCCAATCCCAGTGTCCCCAGGAGTGTCCCCAGTGTCCCAAATGTGTCCCCAATGTCCCCAGCTGTGTCCCCAATGTCCCCAAAGTGTCCCCAAGGTGTCCCCAGGTGTCACCTGCAGGTTCCTGGCCGTGAAGGGCTCCAGGACCCTCGGAGGTCCCTGCAGAGGCTCCTGAGGCTCCCTCCGGCGCGCCGCGTGGGAACACAGAACGAGAGTGCGGCACGGAGGAGAACTCCCGCTCCGAGCGCTGCCGGGCCTGGGCGAGCTGCTGCCGCTGGAAGCGGCTCTGAAAGGGTTAAAAGTGTCCTAAATTATCCCAAAAATCCCAAAAATCCCCAAATTCCCAGCTGGGAACACGAACGAGTGCGGCACGGAGGAGAACTCCCGCTCCGAGCGCTGCCGGGCCTGGGCGCGCTGCTGCCGCTGGAAGCGGCTCTGAAAGGGTTAAACCAAATCCTAAATTATCCTAAAATATCCTAAATTATCTTCAATAATCCTAAAATATCCCAAACTCTCCCCAAATCCCAGCTGGGAACACGAACGAGTGCGGCACGGAGGAGAACTCCTCGCCCCGAGCGCTGCCGCCGCTGGAAGCGGCTCTGAAAGGGTTAAAAGTGTCCGAAATGATCCCCAAAAAAATCCCAAAATTTGGGAATTCTGATGCCGAGAAACCCCAAAATCCGGGGTTTCCAGCCCCTCCTGACGCTAAAATTGGCATTTTTGAACCCAAAATGGGCCGGAAACCCCAAAATTTGGGATTTCCTTCCCCGATCTCACTTTTCCCTCACGATTCCCAAACTTTTGGGTTTTCCCGATCCGCCGCTTTTTCGCCCCTCCGCCATTCCTGACATCCCGATGCTCCCCTGACCCCTCCCCATCCGGTTCCTCCGGTTTTCCATTTTCCCGGTTTTCCCGTTTTTCCCGATTTTTTCCCATTTTCCCCGACCTTCGGGCCGCCCCATCCCGGCGCCGCCGCGTGGCCTCCGCTAACTCCTGTGTCCCTTAGCGCGTTCCGGGCACTTCGGTAGTTTGCTTCCGGGTTTCAAGTGTTTCCCCGAACTTTTGAGTTCAGTGTTTTGTTGCCCCGTTGGTTTTGGGGGCCCAAAATCCCCAAAAATCCCCAAAAATAAAGAAAATCCCAAAATGCCCCAAAATGCCTCCCAGGGGCAGCCCCAAATCCCCGGCGCGGCGGTGAATGAGGAGGGGGGCTGTGGGAGGAAGTTCTGGGATTTAATGGAAAGCCCAAAGGCTAAGTGTGGAGGAGACTCCAAAAATTCCCAAGATCAGCCCAAAATTCCCTAAATCCCCAAACCTTCTAAAATCTCCTAAAACCCCTAAAAAGTCTCCCCCCCAAACCCCCAAATCTTCCCAATTTCACCCCAAATTCCCCAGGACCCCCAAAACCCCCAAATTGGGGTCCCCCAGACAGGGGTGACTCAAAGAGACTCCTGAGCCCCAGGCTGAGGTGGACTCCCAAAACCCCCAACAATGCCTCGATTTCACCCCAAAACCCTAAAACCTCCCCGATTTTTGCCTCCAAAATCACCAAATCGTCCGATTTTTGCCCAAAAACAATTTGGGGTTTTCCTCGAACTTCAGGGTGACCTTGGCGGCAGTGGCAGCACCAGGCTGAGGTGGGACCCCCAAAAACCCCAAAACCCTAAAATCCGCTAAAATGCCCCAAAAATCCCCTCAAACCTCCCCGATTTTGCCTCAAAATCGCCCAAATCGCCGATTTGCCCCCCAAAACCCCCAAAACCCCAAATTCGAGGTTCCCTCAGACGGGTGGCTTGGCGGCGGCGGCGGCAGCGCCAGGCTCGGGGTGGGACCCCAAAACCCCCTGGCCTCTCAAACCCCTAAAAATCCGCTGAAATGCCCCAAACCCCCTAAGAGCCTCCCCGATTTTGCCTCAAAATCACCCCCCAATCCTTGATTTTGCCCCCCCAAAATCCCAAATTTCGGGGTTCCCTCAGACGGGGTCAACCATGCACGGCGGCGGCAGCCAGAATGGGTGGTGCAGGCAGCGCATGGGCTGGGGTGGGACCCCAAAACCTAAAATGTCCCAAACCCCACTAAAACCTCCCCGATTTTGCCTCAAAATCACCCAAATTGCCCCGATTTTGCCCCAAAAAACCCCGATTTTTTGTGTTTTGTCAGACGATGGTGACGCGGCGGCGGCGGCAGCGAAAACGCTGGCAACTTGCCAGGCTCAGGTGGGACCCCAAAACCCCACTAAAAACCCTAAACCCCTAAAAACCTCCCCGATTTTTCCCCAAAACCCCGATTTTTGTGTTGTTGTCAGGCAGGGGGGTGACGCGGCGGCGGCAGCAGCGGCAGCTGAGGCAGCGCAGCAGCGCCAGGCTCAGGTGGGACCCCCAAAACCCCCAAACCCCCTAAAATCCGCTAAAATGCCCCAAAAGCCCCTAAAACCTCCCCGATTTTGCCTCAAAATGTTTAAAATCCTTGTTCCGCCCAAAAAACCCCAAAAACCCCAAATTCAGGGTTCCCTCAGACGGGGAGTGACCCCGGGCAGGCAGCAGCGCCAGGCTCAGGTGGGATTTAAACCCCCTAAAAAGCCCTAAACTAAAAACTCCCGATTTTGCCTCAAAATCACCCAAAATCCCCGATTTTTCCCCAAAAAACCCCAAATTTTGTGTTTTGTCAGACGGGGGTGACGCCGCGGCAGCATCAGCGGCAGCAGCGGCAGGCTCAGGTGGGACCGCCAAAACCCCCTAAAACCCCTAAACCCCTAAAAACCTCCCGATTTTTTCCCCCAAAACCCCGATTTTTGTATTTGTTGTCAGACGGGGGTGACGCGGCGGCGGCAGCGGCAGGTGAGCAGCGCAGCTTGGCGCTGACTCAGGTGGGACCCCAAAACCCCACAAACCCCTAAAATCCGCTAAATGCCCCAAAATCCCCTCAAACCTCCCCGATTTTGCCTCAAAATCACCCCAAATCGCCCTGATTTCGCCCCAAAACCCAAAAACCCCAATTTCGGGGTTCCCTCAGACGGGGTGACGGGGCAGCGGCAACAGCGCATGGCTCAGGTGGGACCCCCAGAGCCCCCAAACCTCTCAAACCCTAAAATCCGCTAAAAATGCCCCAAACCCCCTAAAACCTCCCCGATTTTGCCTCAAAATCACCCAAAATCGCCCGATTTTTGCCCCAAAAATCCCAAATTTCGGGGTTTCAGGCCCTGGCCGCGGCAGCGGCACGGGGTGACTCAGGTGGGACCCCAAGCCCCACCTAAAACCCCCTAAAGCCCTAAAGCCTGCGATTTTCCCCAAAATTTTTGTCATTGTTTTGTCAGACGATGGTGACGCGGCGGCAGCAACTGAGGAGCAGCGCAGCGGCGCCAGGCTCAGGTGGGACCCCCAGGAAACCCCCCAAACCCCTAAAATCGCTAAAATGCCCCAAAAGCCCCTAAACCTCCCGATTTTTGCCTCAAAATCACCCAAATCGCCGATTTCGCCCCCCAAAAACCCAAAAACCCCAAATTCGAGGTTCCCTCAGACGGGGGTGACTGGGCAGCGGCAGCAGCGCCAGGCTCAGGTGGGACCCCCAGGCCCCCCTAAAAAACCCTAAACCCCTAAAACTCCCGATTTTGCCTCAAATCACCCAAAATCCGATTTTCCCCCAAAACCCAAATTTTGTGTTTTGTCAGACGGGGGTGGCGCGGCGGCGGGGGAGCAGGGGCCAGGAG
>NW_022148005.1:0-4368 GCF_901933205.1 Camarhynchus parvulus
GACAGAACGCTCTGCAGGTGTTGTTCTTCCCCTAGACACCAAAAATGGGTTTGCCCCACAGGGAAGAGATCAGATGATCAGAATTTTCTGCTGGTGTAACTGCTGGTTCCTACTCCCCAGCTGGGGAAAAGCCCCCCATGGCAATTGTTTTTTTTAAAGAATAGGCTGGGTTGGTTTAAAACCCAGTTATAAAAGAATACTTATATACTCCATCTTGTCTTACACAGGCACAGCTCTGGCTACTCATTTCCATTCTTGTTCCTGATCCTCTTGGTAAAGACAGTGCTCACCCTTCTTGGGGGTCTTTTTTTCTCTTTGGAAAAGGAGGAAAACAGCTAAGGACTCATCTGTGCCTTCTCCTCCCAGTAGCTGCTTTTTCCCTTTTTCCAGGGAAGGTGCCTGATAATGAGGCTGTCAAGGGACTGAACCTGCTCTAATGAGAGCTGTACAGCACATTACATTTCAGAAGTCCACCTGTTACTTAGAGAAATGGTCTGGATCCTGGAAGAGCTGATCAGAGCCCTGCACTTCTCCAGACACTGGCTCTGAGACAAACAAAAGAAAACTTAGATCTCCTCCAGACATAGTTTTGGAAAAATCATAATTGCCCTCAGTACTTGAGGCAACTGTATAGAAAACCAGGCATTGTAAACATCTGCTTCCATTCAAAGCAAAGGTACTCTTTAGCATTAATAAATGGAATTGATTTAATGATTTATAGATGGAGAGAAATACCATAGGAACTATTCTGTCCCCAGCCAAACCTCCTAAAAACAGAAGAAAATCTTTCAACCAGCAGGAGGTTGTGCCACCATTCCAGTGAGTGGCCCACAGGAAAACAGTGAAATTGTGCAAGCGAGTGCTGGCCTGACAGAAAGGATCACTTTCATCTTTGACATTGCTGACTGCTACATCCACTCTTCAAACAAGGACATTTGAATCCAGTGTTCACGTTGTTTGTTCTCTTCACAGATTTTTGATTATTTTGTCCTGAGAATATCTGACAGCCACAAGAAAGTGAAGCAGAGGGCGCTGGACGTGCTGGCTGAAATCACAGGAGCCCTGAAAGATGCCTTGAACCCGGTGATCATTGGTTTGGTGGAAGGAATAACAAAGAACCTGAACTCAAAGGATCCCAGGGTTCGTGGGGCAGCTGTGAAAGCACTGGAAGAATCCATTGCTCATTTGGGTAAGGCTGAGCCCTGGCAGGGACTCTCCTCAACTGCGTCTCTGTCTCTCCTGCACAAGAGAGCGCTGAGTGCCTTGGCAGCTGCTCTTGTCTGTGGAACACTCCAGCTGACACCCACCAGAAGCTGTGCAGGTGCAGTCCTTATGCACCATCCCCAACAGGCTGGAATGTGACAGCATTTCCCAACAGTCCCAGGAGCCCTTGGCTCTGTGCTGCTTGTCTGAAGAGCAAGTCCTGGACTACAGCTTTGCTACAGTTCAGAGGCAAAGGGGGTTTGGAGTTTGCTTGGGCCCCATCTGACTTCCCAAATGAACAGCTTTGCTGCTGGCATGAAGGGACACTGACCCATCAGAGCTTCTGCAGAGCAGCCACCTGGAAGGCTCTACATTAGAGGCATCAGCTGCCTATTTTCCACTTTTCTTCTTTGTCTTCTATTTTCAAAGGGGAACTGATGATTCACCAAGTTCATTTCTTTAGAACAAACAGGTATAAACCCAGCTGTCAAGGATGCCTTGTTCCACATGTTGTTTTGCATGGGGCAAGATGGCCACAGCAATTAACTACATAGGCAAGGGCTGCTCTAAATTCCTTTGCCACACAGATTTATGTCAGCTCTGAGAATGCTGCACTGGGGAAATATGCCTGAAAAGAGGAGTGTTGAAGAGGCAGGCCTTGGGGGGAGTTTTCCACTTTCTCCCCCCAGCTGCTCTGTGAACTCAGGAACTGCCTGACTCAGTGCCTTTCTGTGACCCAAGTATGGGCTTCTTCCTTTTTGCTCTGGGATGCAAAACCTTTTCAGTGCTTCCATGTGACTGAACTCTTGAGGTCCCTGATGTGAAATGTTTTAACACAGCTCCTGCTACAGCAGACAAGTTTGGATTTACAAATGTGAAAGGAGAGCTTTTCTTTTGGAATTTAAACCCTGCCAAGTAGGCTGGAAGGAAAGAAGAAAAGGATTCAAAAACCAGCAGAAATGTACTTTATTTTATACAATGGGGTTGGCCCTGCCCTTTCCCTCCCCACTGTCCTTTCTCCTATGACCTGAGAAAAGTGAGCAGAAACATGTGTTTCCCTTGTAGATAAAGTGTCACTGCTGAAAGCGTTCAGCTACCAATGGAATCACCTGAGTGGCCAAGCTCTGCTGGATGTCACCGAGCGCATCACAGGTACGGCCTCCCTCCTAAGCCAAGAGCTCTGCCCAGGGAGTATTTACAGGAATGCCTGTGAACAGACAGCAGAGTAGCTGCTCCAAGTCAGGAGGTGCTGAGCTTGTCCCTGCTGCCCACAGCCAAGGCAGGTGGGTTTGGCAGGTTTTCCCTGGCTGCTGCAGAGCTGGGCAGCATCTGAGATGGGGGCAGCGCCGGCCTCGGGGGCTGAGCTCCTCACTGGGGCATCTCAGAACCCACCTCCAGGAAAGGCAGGGGCTAAAAATACCCCAGCTGGCTCCCTCGCTGGGAAGCTCAGGGACATCTGTGATCCTTGAGGGGAAATGGTGGCAAATGCTGTTTCAGGGCATCAGTTTGTTTTGTCCTCACAGAATTCTTGTTTTTCTCTTGGAAAGTTTTGAGGCTGAACCGTGCAGAGCCTGGGGGTCCCAGCTTAGGTCAAAACTCAGCAGAGGTATTAGAGGCACGGGTTTAGTGCAAGGCAGCCTCTGGGGGCACAGGGACAGAAGCAGAGTGCTGAGGCTCCCTGCCTGTGCTGTCCAAGTGGCCTTGGACTGAGCCTTTCAGGGTGTGCAAACAGTGTCTGCCTGGGTCAGTGCTGTCCAAAAATGCTACAAATGCAGCTGATAACTGATTCCTCAGAGGAGCTTGCTATGTCAGCAATAGCCAAGGAATGGAAAAATGATAATCTCAATATATAGTAGAGAAGATGATTGATAGCCTTGCTTTAACTGGGGCTAAATCCACTGCTAATTATGCCAACATCTTTAAATGCAAGGTTTAATACACTTTGTGTTTTCATTAGAATCTCAAAAGGGCATGTTCAGTGATTGGGAATGTCAAAGGCCCTTTAAAGAGCATTTGAATAAAGTAGATCTCCAGCAATAGGGAATTTAGTTTAGCAGTTCTTTTTTGATCTCTTTTTTCAAATAAAGGAATTAACCATAAATTAGGACTGCTTTAGAAAGAGCAGATGTTCTCTCTGAGATTTAGTAGGAACAGACAGCTGTTCCTCACATTCAGTAGTCACCAATGTCTTTAATTGCATTTAAACTCAAATGAATTCCCATTTTAAAATGGGTACCATAACCCTTTCCTGCTTAGCAGAATTGGTTTTGGGTACTTGCAGGAGCTGTTTCAATGTTGATGACTGCTGGTGGATTAACAGCACAGAGAAAATGAAGTCTCTTCCACCACAGAATATTAAATGGATGCTAGATAACATTTTGTCTGATCAGAAAATAAGAATGGTCTCCAGAGCATTTCAGGTTTTGATCTCTCAGCCAAATCGGCCATGCAAGAAGCCTGTTGGTAGTAAATATTTGTTTGTGTTTGATATAGTTCAGTTCAGAAAATGAGCAGAGAGCAGATTTCAGAGACAATATGAGAAAAACACTCGTGTTTTGGTTTACATTTCAGTCCCCTGTGTAGCATTTTTCTTTCTCTATGCCCCTATTTCAGTGAACATTATAAAAAAATGCCATTACCATTGGGAGGAGAAGTGGCAATAAAATGTGGAGATACTCAAATGCCACACCAGTGGGGTCTGGATAATTATCTAAGACACCCTGAGGTTTGACACAGCTCTTTGTTGGAAGCCCCAAAAGCATTCTGCCAAAGACACCAGCTGGTCACTGATGTTTCTCATCCAGCTGTCAGGCAGCAGCCATCTCTGGTGGGCTGGAGTTTTGAGGTGTGTTCTAATCCTGCCCTTTGCTGTGTGCCACTGAGCAAAGGGAAGAGCCAGATTAGACATTTGGCACTTGGCATCAAAGTTACAAAAACTGAATCATTCCTCTTATTAGAAATCTCTCCATTTCCTCTCTGTGGTGCATTTCCAAATCTTCAGTGTGGGTTTAGACAACTTCTTAATGGAAATAAAAGGCAATTGGACATTTCCTTCATTGTTCATGCAGAAAGAGATTGTGAAATAATTTAGTAAAGGTAGGAAGTCTGCCACAGGGACAAGGCCTGTTTGGAGCAATTAGTCCTGAGGGGTTGGTGGTTCTGTTT
>NW_022148006.1:0-4338 GCF_901933205.1 Camarhynchus parvulus
ACCAGCCCAAAAACAGCCTAAAAACAGCCCAAAACCAGCCCAAAAACACCCCAAAACCAGCCAAAAAACAGCAAAAACTAAAAAACACCCCAAAAACAGCCAAAAACTACCCAAAAACACCCCAAAACCAGCTCCTGGGGGGCACAGGGGTCAGCATCCCGAAAACAGCCAAAAACACCCCAAAAAACACCCCAAAAAACACCCCAAAACCAGCCCCAAAGACCCAAAACCAGCCCAAAACCAGCCCCAAAACACCCCCAAAACCCCCCAAAAAACACCCCAAAACCAGCCCCAAAAGACCCCAAAACCAGCCCAAAACCAGCCCCAAAACACCCCCAAAACCCCCCAAAAACCACCCCAAAAACAGCTCCTGGGGGGCACGGGGGTCAGCACCCCAAAACCACCCCTGGGACCCCCAAAATATCCTCAGGGTGGCCAAAACCAAGCCCAGAACCCAAAAACAACCCTGGCACCCCCCAAATCCACCCCCAGGACCCCCAAATCCCATCCAAACCCCCCAGGACCCCCAAATCTTAACCCCAAACCCACCCAGGACCCCCAAAATCCCCCCCAATTTCCACCCAAATGCCTCCAAGACCCCCCCAGAATCCCCAACCCCCCCCCAATTTCCACCCAAACCTCCCAAACTCCACCCCAATCCCCCTCAGGACCCCCAAACCCCCCCAATTTCCAACCAAATTCCCCCCACACCCCCAGGACCCCCAATTTCCACCTAAATCACCCCAAAACCCCCAAACCCCGCCAATTTCCACCCAAATCCCCCTCAGGACCCCCAAACTCCCCCAATTTCCACCCAAATCCCCCAAACTCCACCCAAATGCCCCCCAGGACCCCCCAATTTCCACTCGATATCCCCCAGGACCCCCAAATCCCCCTCAGAACCCCCAAACTCCCCCAATTTCCACCCAAGGCCCCCAAACTCCACCCAAGTCCCCCCCAGGACCCCCCAAATCCCCCCCCATACCCCCCTCAGGACCCCCCAAATCCCCCCCAGGACCCCCAAACTCCCCAATTTCCACCCAAATCCCCAAACTCCACCCAAGTCCCCAAACTCCACCCAAATGCCCCAGGACCCCCAATTTCCACCCAAATTCCCCCCTCCCCCCAGGACCCCCCAAACTCCCCCAGTTTCCACCCCAATCCCCCCCAGGACCCCCCAAATCCCCAACAGGGCCCCCCAAACCACCCAAATCCTGCCCAGGACCCCCCAATTCCTCCCACGACCCCCCAAATCCCACCCAGAACCCCCAAACTCCACCCAAATCCCCCCCCCCCCCTCAGGACCCCCCAAATCCCCCCCAGGACCCCCCAAACTCCCCCAATTTCCACCCAAATCCCCCAAACTCCACCCAAATCCCCCCTCCCCCCTCAGGACCCCCCAAATCCCCCCAGGACCCCCAAATCCCCAATTTCCACCCAAGTCCCCCAAACTCCACCCAAATGCCCCCCCCAGGACCCCCCAATTTCCACTCGATATCCCCAGGACCCCCAAATCCCACCCAAATCCTGCCCAGGACCCCCAATTTCCACCCCTAAATCCCCAATTCTCCCGGGACCCCTCAATTTCCACCCAAATTCCCCCCCTCCCCCCAGGACCCCCAAATCCCCAAACTCCACCCCAATCCCCCAGGACCCCCAAATCCCCAACAGGTCCCCCCAAACCACCCAAATCCTGCCCAGGACCCCCAATTCCTCCCACGACCCCCCAAATCCCACCCAGAACCCCCCAAACTCCACCCAAATCCCCCTCCCCCCAGGACCCCCAAATCCCCACAGGACCCCCCCAAATCCCCCCAATTTGGACCCAAGTCCCCCCAAATCCCCCAGTAGTATCTCCCAGGACCCCCAAACCCCCCAGTTTCTACCCAAATCTCCCAAACTCCACCCAAATGCCCCCAGGACCCCCAAATCCCCCTCAGGACCCCCAAATCCCACCCAAATCCCCCCAGGACCCCCCAAATCCCCCTCAGGACCCCCAAGCTCCCCCAATTTCCACCCAAATCTCCCAAACTCCACCCAAATCCCCCCAAACCCCCCCAGGACCCCCCAAATCCCCCCCAATTTCGACCCAAGTCCCCCAAACTCCACCCAAATCCCCTTCAGGACCCCCAAATCCCACCCAAATCCCCCACAGGACCCCCCCCCCAATTTCCACCCAAGTCCCCCAGGACCCCCAAACTCCCCAATTTCCCCCCCAAATCTCCCAAACTCCCCCAAGTCCCCCAAATCCCCCCCAGGACCCCCAAATCCCCAGGACCCCCCAAACCCCCAATTTCCCCCAAATCCCCCAAACTCACCCAAATCCCCCCCAGGACCCCCAAGTCCCACCCCCCCAGGACTCCCCCCCCAGGACCCCCAAATCCCCCCCAGGACCCCCCAAACCCCCCCAGTCCCCTCCCCCCGTACCTGGCAGAGCCTTCCCGCGGGGCTCCGAGCCCGGGGGCTCCTTGCAGGGCACCCGCAGGGGGGGAGGGACCAAACTCTGGGGGGGACACGGCAGGGGTCACCCCAAAACCCCGAATTGGGGAGGGGGATGCCCCAAAACAGGTGGGAGGGGATGCCCCAAAACCCCGGGTGGGGAGGGGACACCCCAAAAATCCCCTGAATGGGGAGGGGTCACCCCAAAACCCCGGGTGGGGAGGGGTCACCCCCAAAAAACCCCGGGTGGGGATGCCCCCAAAACCCCAAATTGGGGAGGGGGACACCCAAAAAACCACGAATTGGGGAGGGGGATGCCCCAAAAACCCCCAAATTGGGGAGGGGTCACCCCAAAACCCCGAATTGGGGAGGGGGATGCCCCAAAAACCCCAAACTGGGGAGGGGTCACCCCAAAACACCCAAATTGGGGAGGGGGACACCCCAAAAATCCCCAAACTGGGGAGGGGTCACCCCAAAACACCCAAATTGGGGAGGGGGATGCCCCAAAAACCCCGAATTGGGGAGGGGTCACCCCAAAACCCCGAATTGGGGGGGGGTCACCCCAAAACCCCCGAATTGGGGAGGGGTCACCCCAAAAACCCCGAATTGGGGAGGGTCACCCCAAAACCCCGAATTGGGCAGGGGTCACCCCAAAACCCCGAATTGGGGAGGGGTCACCCCAAAAACCCCAAATTGGGGGGGGTCACCCCAAAACCCCCAAATTGGGGAGGGGGATGCCCCAAAAACCCCCAAATTGGGGAGGGGTCACCCCAAAGACCCAAATTGGGGAGGGGACACCCCAAAACCCCGAATTGGGGAGGGGTCACCCCAAAAACCCCGAATTGGGGAGGGGTCACCCCAAAACCCCGAATTGGGGAGGGGGATGCCCCAAAAACACCCAAATTGGGGAGGGGTCACCCCAAAACCCCAAATTGGGAGGGTCACCCCAAAACCCCAAATTGGGGGAGGGGTCACCCCAAAACCCCCAAATTGGGGAGGGGACACCCCAAAAACCCAGGGGGGGGAGGGATGCCCCAAAAATTGGGGGGAGGGGTCACCCCAAAAACCCCGAATGGGGAGGGGGGGACCCCAAAAACCCCAAATTGGGGAGGGGGATGCCCCAAAAACCCCGAATTGGGGAGGGGTCACCCCAAAAACCCCAAATTGGGGAGGGGGATGCCCCAAAAATCCCCCTGAATTGGGGAAGGGGACACCCCAAAACCCCAAATTGGGGAGGGGGACACCCCAAAATCCCCCCCGAATTGGGGAGGGGTCACCCCAAAAATCCCCGAATTAGGGAGGGGGACACCTCAAAAACCCCGAAGTGGGGAGGGGGATGCCCCAAAAACCCCCCCGAATTGGGGAGGGGTCACCCCAAAACCCCAAATTGGGGAGGGGTCACCTCAAAACCCCAAATTGGGGAGGGGTCACCCCAAAACCCCGAATTGGGGAGGGGGATGCCCCAAAAACCCCAAATTGGGGAGGGGTCTCCTCAAAACCCCAAATTGGGGAGGGGTCACCCCAAAACCCCAAATTGGGGAGGGGGATGCCCCAAAAACCCAAATTGGGGAGGGGTCACCCCAAAACACCCAAATTGGGGAGGGGTCACCTCAAAAATCCCCAGATTGGGGAGGGGGATGCCCCAAAACCCCCAAATTGGGGAGGGGTCACCCCAAAACCCCCCCGAATTGGGGAGGGGTCACCTCAAAAACCCGAATTGGGGAGGGGTCGCCCCAAAACACCCAAACTGGGGAGGGGTCACCCCAAAAACCCCGAATTGGGGAAGGATCACCTCAAAAACCCCGAATTGGGGAGGGGTCACCCCAAAACACCCCCAGGGCCCTTGGGGACCCCCGAAGTGGGGAGGGGGCGTCACCTTGGTCAGGCCGGGGCCACGTT
>NW_022148007.1:0-4320 GCF_901933205.1 Camarhynchus parvulus
CAAGGGAGTCCCACAATCTGCCATCAAGGACCGGGCTGGTGAGTTTTGTTTCAGAGGAAAGGCCCTTTGTTTATGTTTGGGGCCATAGGCCCTGAGTCGCCAGCTGGCTCCTGAAAATCCAGCGATGCGCGGGATGCCTCCCAGACCCAAGCTGGCACCAGTGCCAACTCGGGCTGGTTTGATAGTGCCAACGGAGTCCCACAATCTGCCATCAAGGACCGGGATTGGTGAGTTTTGTTTCAGAGGGAAAGGCCCGTTGTTTATGTTTGGGGGCCATAGGCCCAGAGTGGCCGGCTGGCTCCTGAAAATCGGCGATACGCAGGATGCCTCCCGGACACAAGCTGGCACCAGGGCCAACTCGGGCTGCTTTGATAGTGCCAACAGAGTCCCACAATCTGCCATCAAGGACCGCGGCTGGTGAGTTTTGTTTCAGAGGGAAAGGCCCGTTGTTTATGTTTGGGGGCCATAGGCCCGGAGTGGCTGGCTGGCTCCTGAAAATCGGCGATACGCAGGATGCCTCCCAGACCCAAGCTGGCACCAGGGCCAACTCGTGCTGCTTTGATATTGCCAAGGGAGTCCCACAATCTGCCATCAAGGACCGGGTCTGGTGAGTTTTGTTTCAGAGGGAAAGGCCTGTTGTTTATGTTTGGGGGCCATAGACCTGGAGTGGCCGGCTGGCTCCTGAAAAAATCGCGATCGCAGGATGCCTCCCAGACCCAAGCTGGCACCAGCGCCAACTCGGGCTGGTTTGATAGTGCCAACGGAGTCCCACAATCTGCCATCAAGGACCGGGGCTGATGAGTTTTGTTTCAGAGGTAAAGGCCCGTTGTTTAAGTTTGGGGGCCATAGGCCCGGAGTGGCCGGCTGGCTACTGAATATCCGCGATACGCAGGATGCCTCCCAGACCCAAGCTGGCACCAGGGCCAACTCGGGCTGGTTTGATAGTGCCAATGGAGTCCCACAATCTGCCATCAAGGACCGGGGCTGGTGAGTTTTGTTTCAGAGGGAAAGGCCCGTTGTGTATGTTTGGGGCCATAGGCCCGGAGTGGCCGGCTGGCTCCTGAAAATCCGTGATACGCAGGATGCCTCCCAGACACAAGCTGGCACCAGTGCCAACTCGGGCTGGTTTGATACTGCCAAGGGAGTCCCACAATCTGCCATCAAAGACCGGGGCTGGTGAGTTTTGTTTCAGAGGCAAAGGCCCGTTGTTTATGTTTGGGGCCATAGGCCCGGAGTGGCCGGCTGGCTCCTGAAAATCCGCGATACGCAGGATGCCTCCCAGACCCAAGCTGGCACCAGGGCCAAATCGGGCTGCTTTGATAGTGCCAACGGAGTCCCACAATCTGCCATCAAGGACCGGGGCTGGTGACTTTTGTTTCAGAGGGAAAGGCCCGTTGTTTATGTTTGGGGCCATAGGCCCGAGTGGCCGGGCTGGCTCCTGAAAATCCGCGATACGCAGGATGCCTCCCAGACCCAAGCTGGCACCAGTGCCAACTCGGGCTGCTTTGATAGTGCCAACGGAGTCCCACAATCTGCCATCAAGGACTGGGGCTGGTGACTTTTGTTTCAGAGGGAAAGGCCCGTTGTTTATGTTTGGGGGCCATAGGCCCGGAGTGGCCGGCTGGCTCCTGAAAATCCGCGATACGCAGGATGCCTCCCAGACCCAAGCTGGCACCAGCGCCAACTCGGGGTGGTTTGATAGTGTCAACGGAGTCCCACAATCTGCAATCAAGGACCGGGGCTGGTGACTTTTGTTTCAGCGGGAAAGGCCTGTTGTTTATGTTTGGGGGCCTGTGCCCTGGAGTGGCCGGCTGGCTCCTGAAAATCCGCGATACGCAGGATGCCTCCCAGACCCAAGCTGGCACCAGTGCCAACTCGGGCTTGTTTGATAGTGCCAACGGAGTCCCACAATCTGCCATCAAGGACCGGGGCTGGTGAGTTTTGTTTCAGAGGGAAAGGCCCGTTATTTATGTTTGGGGCCATAGGCCCGAGTGGCCGGCTGGCTCCTGAATATCCGCGATACGCAGGATGCCTCCCAGACCCAAGCTGGCACCAGGGCCAACTCGGGCTGGTTTGATAGTGCCAACGGAGTCCCACAATCTGCCATCAAGGACCGGGGCTGGTGAGTTTTGTTTCAGAGGGAAAGGCCCGTTGTTTATGTTTGGGGCCTGTGACCAGGAGTGGCCGGCTGGCTCCTGAAAATCCGCGATACGCAGGATGCCTCCCAGACCCAAGCTGGCACCAGTGCCAACTCGGGCTGGTTTGATAGTGCCAACGGAGTCCCACAATCTGCCATCAAGGACCGGGGCTGGTGACTTTTTGTTTCAGAGGGAAAGGCCCGTTATTTATGTTTGGGGGCCATAGGCCCGGGTGGCCGGGCTGGCTCCTGAATATCTGCGATACGCAGGATGCCTCCCAGACCCAAGCTGGCACCAGGGCCAACTCGGGCTGGTTTGATAGTGCCAGCGGAGTCCCACAATCTGCCATCAAGGACCGGGGCTGGTGAGTTTTGTTTCAGAGGGAAAGGCCCGTTGTTTATGTTTGGGGGCCATAGGCCGGAGTGGCCGGCTGGCTCCTGAAAATCCGCGATACGCAGGATGCCTCCCAGACCCAAGCTGGCACCTGTGCCAACTCGGGCTTGTTTGATACTGCCAATGGAGTCCCACAATCTGCCATCAAGGACCGGGGCTGATGAGTTTTGTTTCAGAGGTAAAGGCCCGTTATTTATGTTTGGGGGCCATAGGCCCGGAGTGGCCGGCTGGCTCCTGAAAATCCGCGATACGCAGGATGCCTCCCAGTCACAAGCTGGCACCAGAGCCAACTCGGGCTGGTTTGATACTGCCAAGGGAGTCCCACAATCTGCCATCAAGGACCGGGGCTGCTGAGTTTTGTTTCAGAGGGAAAGGCCCGTTGTTTATGTTTGGGGCCATAGGCCCGAGTGGCCGGCTGGCTCCTGAAAATCGCGATACGCAGGATGCCTCCCAGACCCAAGCTGGCACCAGGGCCAAATCGGGCTGGTTTGATAGTGCCAACGGAGTCCCACAATCTGCCATCAAGGACCGGGGCTGGTGAGTTTTTGTTTCAGAGAGGAAAGGCCCTTTGTTTATGTTTGGGGGCCATAGGCCGGAGTGGCGGCTGGCTACTGAATATCCGCGATACGCAGGATGCCTCCCAGACCCAAGCTGGCACCAGGGCCAACTCGGGCTGCTTTGATAGTGCCAATGGAGTCCCACAATCTGCCATCAAGGACCGGGGCTGGTGAGTTTTGTTTCAGAGGGAAAGGCCCGTTGTTTATGTTTGGGGCCATAGGCCCGAGTGGCCGGCTGGCTCCTGAAAATCCGCGATCACGCAGGATGCCTCCCAGACCCAAGCTGGCACCAGTGCCAACTCGGGCTGGTTTGATAGTGCCAGCGGAGTCCCACAATCTGCCATCAGGACCGGGGCTGGTGAGTTTTGTTTCAGAGGGAAAGGCCCGTTGTTTATGTTTGGGGCCATAGGCCGGAGTGGCGGCTGGCTCCTGAAAATCGCGGGACACGCAGGATGCCTCCCAGACCCAAGCTGGCACCAGTGCCAACTCGGGCTGGTTTGATAGTGCCAATGGAGTCCCACAATCTGCCATCAAGGACCGGGGCTGGTGACTTTTGTTTCAGAGGGAAAGGCCCGTTGTTTATGTTTGGGGGCCATAGGCCGGAGTGGGCGGCTGGCTCCTGAAAATCCAGCGATCACGCAGGATGCCTCCTAGACCCAAGCTGGCACCAGTGCCAACTCGGGCTGCTTTGATAGTGCCAACGGAGTCCCACAATCTGCCATCAAGGACCGGGGCTGATGAGTTTTGTTTCAGAGGTAAAGGCCCGTTGTGTAAGTTTGGGGGCCTGTGACCAGGAGTGGCCGGCTGACTCCTGCAAAGCCGCGATACGCAGGATGCCTCCCAGACCCAAGCTGGCACCAGTGCCACTCGGGCTTGTTTGATAGTGCCAACGGAGTCCCACAATCTGCCATCAAGGACCGGGGCTGGTGACTTTTTGTTTCAGAGGGAAAGCCCCGTTATTTATGTTTGGGGGCCATAGGCCGGAGTGGCCGGCTGGCTCCTGAATATCCGCGATACGCAGGATGCCTCCCAGACCCAAGCTGGCACCAGGGCCAACTCGGGCAGCTTTGATAGTTCCAACGGAGTCCCACAATCTGCCATCAGGACCGGGGCTCGTGAGTTTTGTTTCAGAGGAAAGGCCCGTTGTGTATGTTTGGGGGCCATAGGCCCGGAGTGGCCGGCTGGCTCCTGAAAATCCGCGATACGCAGGATGCCTCCCAGACACAAGCTGG
>NW_022148008.1:0-4306 GCF_901933205.1 Camarhynchus parvulus
GCACCAGGGCCAACTCGGGCTGGTTTGATAGTGCCAACGGCGTCCCACAATCTGCCATCAAGGACCGGGGCTGGTGAGTTTTGTTTCAGAGGGAAAGGCCCGTTGTTTATGTTTGGGGCCATAGGCCCCGAGTGGCCGGGCTGGCTCCTGAAAAATCCGCGATACGCAGGATGCCTCCCAGACCCAAGCTGGCACCAGTGCCAAATCGGGCTGGTTTGATAGTGCCAACGGAGTCCCACATTCTGCCATCAAGGACGGGGCTGGTGAGTTTTGTTTCAGAGGGAAAGGCCCGTTGTTTATGTTTGGGGCCATAGGCCGGAGTGGCCGGCTGGCTCCTGAAAATCCGCGATACGCAGGATGCCTCCCAGACCCAAGCTGGCACCAGAGCCAACTCGGGCTGGTTTGATAGTGCCAATGGAGTCCCACAATCTGCCATCAAGGACCGGGGCTGGTGACTTTTTGTTTCAGAGGGAAAGGCCCGTTGTTTATGTTTGGGGCCATAGGCCCCGGAGTGGCCGGGCTGGCTCCTGAAAATCCGCGACACGCAGGATGCCTCCCAGACACAAGCTGGCACCAGTGCCAACTCGGGCTGGTTTGATAGTGCCAACGGAGTCCCACAATCTGCCATCAAGGACCGGGGCTGGTGAGTTTTGTTTCAGAGGGAAAGGCCCGTTGTTTATGTTTGGGGGCCTGTGACCCGGAGTGGCCGGCTGGCTCCTGAAAATCCGCGATACGCAGGATGCCTCCCAGACCCAAGCTGGCACCAGTGCCAACTCGGGCTGGTTTGATAGTGCCAACGGAGTCCCACAATCTGCCATCAAGGACCGGGGCTGGTGAGTTTTGTTTCAGAGGGAAAGGCCCGTTATTTATGTTTGGGGCCATAGGCCCGAGTGGCCGGCTGGCTCCTGAAAATCCGCGATACGCAGGATGCCTCCCAGACCCAAGCTGGCACCAGGGCCAACTCGGGCTGCTTTGATAGTTCCAACGGAGTCCCACAATCTGCCATCAAGGACCGGGGCTGGTGAGTTTTGTTTCAGAGGGAAAGGCCCGTTGTTTATGTTTGGGGCCATAGGCCCGGAGTGGCGGGCTGGCTCCTGAAAATCCGGGCGATACGCAGGATGCCTCCCAGACCCAAGCTGGCACCAGTGCCAACTCGGGCTGGTTTGATACTGCCAATGGAGTCCCACAATCTGCCATCAAGGACCGGGGCTGGTGAGTTTTGTTTCAGAGGGAAAGGCCCGTTGTTTATGTTTGGGGGCCATAGACCGGAGTGGCCGGCTGGCTCCTGAAAATCCGCGACACGCAGGATGCCTCCCAGACCCAAGCTGGCACCAGTGCCAACTCGGGCTTGTTTGATAGTGCCAACGGAGTCCCACAATCTGCCATCAAGGACCGGGGCTGGTGAGTTTTGTTTCAGAGGGAAAGGCCCGTTGTTTATGTTTGGGGGCCATAGGCCCGGAGTGGCCGGCTGGCTCCTGAAAATCCGCGATACGCAGGATGCCTCCCAGACACAAGCTGGCACCAGGGCCAACTCGGGCTGGTTTGATAGTGCCAACGGAGTCCCACAATCTGCCATCAAGGACCGGGGCTGGTGAGTTTTGTTTCAGAGGGAAAGGCCCGTTGTTTATGTTTGGGGGCCATAGGCCAGGAGTGGCCGGGCTGGCTCCTGAAAATCGCGGCGATACGCAGGATGCCTCCCAGACCCAAGCTGGCACCAGTGCCAACTCGGGCTGGTTTGATAGTGCCAACGGAGTCCCACAATCTGCCATCAAGGACCGGGGCTGGTGAGTTTTGTTTCAGAGGGAAAGGCCCGTTGTTTATGTTTGGGGCCATAGGCCCGGAGTGGCGGGCTGGCTCCTGAAAATCCCGCGATACGCAGGATGCCTCCCAGACCCAAGCTGGCACCAGGGCCAACTCGGGCTGGTTTGATAGTGCCAACGGAGTCCCACAATCTGCCATCAAGGACCGGGGCTGGTGAGTTTTGTTTCAGAGGGAAAGGCCCGTTGTTTATGTTTGGGGCCATAGGCCCGAGTGGCCGGCTGGCTCCTGAAAATCCCGCGATACGCAGGATGCCTCCCAGACCCAAGCTGGCACCAGTGCCAACTCGGGCTGGTTTGATAGTGCCAACGGAGTCCCACAATCTGCCATCAAGGACTGGGGCTGGTGACTTTTGTTTCAGAGGGAAAGGCCCGTTGTTTATGTTTGGGGCCATAGGCCCGAGTGGCCGGCTGGCTCCTGAAAATCCCGCGATACGCAGGATGCCTCCCAGACCCAAGCTGGCACCAGTGCCAACTCGGGCTGGTTTGATAGTGCCAACGGAGTCCCACAATCTGCCATCAAGGACCGGGGCTGGTGAGTTTTGTTTCAGAGGGAAAGGCCTGTTGTTTATGTTTGGGGCCTGTGCCCTGGAGTGGCCGGCTGGCTCCTGAAAATCCGCGATTACGCAGGATGCCTCCCAGACCCAAGCTGGCACCAGTGCCAACTCGGGCTTGTTTGATAGTGCCAACGGAGTCCCACAATCTGCCATCAAGGACCGGGGCTGGTGAGTTTTGTTTCAGAGGGAAAGGCCCGTTATTTATGTTTGGGGGCCATAGGCCCGGAGTGGCCGGCTGGCTCCTGAATATCCGCGATACGCAGGATGCCTCCCAGACCCAAGCTGGCACCAGGGCCAACTCGGGCTGCTTTGATAGTGCCAACGGAGTCCCACAATCTGCCATCAAGGACCGGGGCTGGTGAGTTTTGTTTCAGAGGGAAAGGCCCGTTGTTTATGTTTGGGGCCATAGGCCCGGAGTGGCCCGGCTGGCTCCTGAAAATCCGCGATACGCAGGATGCCTCCCAGACCCAAGCTGGCACCAGGGCCAACTCGGGCTGGTTTGATAGTGCCAACGGAGTCCCACAATCTGCCATCAAGGACCGGGGCTGGTGAGTTTTGTTTCAGAGGGAAAGGCCCGTTGTTTATGTTTGGGGCCATAGGCCCGGAGTGGCCGGGCTGGCTCCTGAAAATCCGCGATACGCAGGATGCGTCCCAGACCCAAGCTGGCACCAGAGCCAACTCGGGCTGGTTTGATAGTGCCAATGGAGTCCCACAATCTGCCATCAAGGACCGGGGCTGGTGACTTTTGTTTCAGAGGGAAAGGCCCGTTGTTTATGTTTGGGGGCCTGTGCCCCGGAGTGGCCGGCTGGCTCCTGAAAATCCGCGATACGCAGGATGCCTCCTAGACACAAGCTGGCACCAGTGCCAACTCGGGCTGCTTTGATAGTGCCAACGGAGTCCCACAATCTGCCATCAAGGACCGGGGCTGATGAGTTTTGTTTCAGAGGTAAAGGCCCGTTGTGTAAGTTTGGGGGCCTGTGACCAGGAGTGGCCGGCTGACTCCTGCAAAGCCGCGATACGCAGGATGCCTCCCAGACCCAAGATGGCACCAGTGCCACTCGGGCTTGTTTGATAGTGCCAACGGAGTCCCACAATCTGCCATCAAGGACCGGGGCTGGTGACTTTTGTTTCAGAGGGAAAGCCCCGTTATTTATGTTTGGGGGCCATAGGCCCGGAGTGGCCGGCTGGCTCCTGAATATCCGCGATACGCAGGATGCCTCCCAGACCCAAGCTGGCACCAGGGCCAACTCGGGCAGCTTTGATAGTTCCAACGGAGTCCCACAATCTGCCATCAAGGACCGGGGCTGGTGAGTTTTGTTTCAGAGGGAAAGGCCCGTTGTGTATGTTTGGGGGCCATAGGCCCGGAGTGGCCGGCTGGCTCCTGAAAATCCGCGATACGCAGGATGCCTCCCAGACCCAAGCTGGCACCTGTGCCAACTCGGGCTTGTTTGATACTGCCAATGGAGTCCCACAATCTGCCATCAAGGACCGGGGCTGATGAGTTTTGTTTCAGAGGTAAAGGCCCGTTATTTATGTTTGGGGGCCATAGGCCCGGAGTGGCCGGCTGGCTCCTGAAAATCCGCGATACGCAGGATGCCTCCCAGACACAAGCTGGCACCAGAGCCAACTCGGGCTGGTTTGATACTGCCAAGGGAGTCCCACAATCTGCCATCAAGGACCGGGGCTGGTGAGTTTTGTTTCAGAGGGAAAGGCCCGTTGTTTATGTTTGGGGGCCATAGGCCCGGAGTGGCCAGCTGGCTCCTGAAAATCCGCGATACGCAGGATGCCTCCCAGACCCAAGCTGGCACCAGGGCCAAATCGGGCTGGTTTGATAGTGCCAACGGAGTCCCACAATCTGCCATCAAGGACCGGGGCTGGTGAGTTTTGTTTCAGAGGGAAAGGCCCTTTGTTTAAGTTTGGGAGCCATAGGCC
>NW_022148009.1:0-4280 GCF_901933205.1 Camarhynchus parvulus
TTTTGGATTTTGGGATTTTTGGGTGGATTTTTTGGGATTTTGGGATTTTGGGGTGGATTTTTTGGGATTTTTGGGATTTTGGGGGTGGATTTTTTGGGATTTTAGGTACTTGGGCAGGATCCACAAGCTGCTGATCGACGGCGGTGAACCCCAATTTTGGGGTTTTGGGGTGGGGAAGTTTTGGGTTTTTGGGTGGGATTTTCTTTTTTGATTTGGGAGTTTTTGGGTGGATTTTTGGGGATTTTGGGTGGATTTTTTTTAATTTTGTGGTTTTTTCAATGGATTTTTTGGGATTTTGAGATACTTGAGTGGGGCTTTTGGGGTTTTGGTAATTTTGAATGGATTTTTTGAATTTTGATCCATTTGAGGGTTTTTGGGGATTTAGGTGGGTTTTGGGATTTTTGGGATTTTGGGGTGATTTTTTGGGATTTCTGGGGGATTTTTGGGGGGATTTTTGGGATTTTTGGGGTGGATTTTTGGGATTTTGGGATTTTGGGGTGGATTTTTTGGGGATTTTTTGGGATTTTGGGGTGCTTGGGTTTTTGGGATTTTTTGGGATTTTTTGGGGGGATTTTTTTGGGATTTTGGGGGATTTTTGGGGGTGGATTTTTTGGGATTTTTGGGGTGGATTTTGTGAGATTTTTTGGGATTTCCAAGTGGATTTTTTGGGGATTTTGGGGTGGATTTTCTGGGGGATTTTTTGGGATTTTGGGATTTTGGGATTTTGGGGTGGATTTTGGGATTTGTGCCCGGCAAGATCCACAAGCTGCTGATCGACAGCGTGAACCCCAATTTTGGGGTTTTGGGGCGGATTTTGGGGGTGGGTTTTTGGGATTTGGGGATTTTTGGGGTGGATTTTTTGGATTTTGGGGATTTCTGGGTGGATTTTGGGGAATTTGTGGATTTTTTTGGGTGATTTTTTGGGATTTTTGGGGATTTCTGGGTGGATTTTTGGGATTTTGGCGTGGATTTTTGGGATTTTGGGATTTGGGGTGGATTTTTTAGGATTTTTTTTGGGATTTTGGGGTGGATTTTTTTTTGGGATTTTTTTGGGGATTTGGGATTTTGGGATTTTCTGGGATTTTTGGGATTTTAAGTGATCTTTGGGATTTTGGGATTTTGGGGGATGGATTTTGGGATTTTGGGGGTGGACTTTTTGTGAGATTTTGGGATTTTTGGGGTGATTTTGGGGGGGGATTTTGGGGTGGATTTTTTGGGCAGATTTTTGGGATCTTTGGGTGGATTTTTTTGGGGGATCTTTGATATCTTTTGGGGGGGATCTTTTTTTGGGGGATTTTTGGGATTTTGGGATTTTTGGGTGATTTTTTTGGGATTTTGGGATTTTGGGGTGGATTTTTGGGATTTTGGGATTTTTGGGGTGGATTGGGATTTCGTACCGGGCAGGATCCACAAGCTGCTGATCGACGACGTGAACCCCACTCTTGGGGTTTTTGGGTGGGGAAGTTTTGGGGTTTTTTGGGTGGGATTTTTTTTTGATTTGGGGATTTTGGGTGGATTTTTTTGGGGATTTTTTGGGTGGATTTTTTTTTTTTAATTTTGTGGTTTTTCAATGGGATTTTTTGGGATTTTTGAGATACTTGAGTGGGGGCTTTTTTGGGGGTTTTTGGTAATTTTGAATGAGATTTTTTTGAATTTTGATCGATTTGAGGGCAGGTTTTTTTGGGATTTGGGGGATTTCTGGGTGGATTTTTTGGGATTTTGGGGTGGATTTTTTGGGATTTCTGGGTGGATATTTGGGGGATTTTGGGATTTTTGGGGTGGATTTTTTGGGATTTTGGGATTTTGGGGTGGACACAGGGGATTTTTTGGGATTTTTTGGGGTTTCTTTTTGGGATTTTGGGATTTTGGGGTGGATTTTTTGGGATTTTGGGATTTTTGGGTGGATTTTTTTGGGATTTTGGGGTGGATTTTTTGTGAGATTTTGGAATTTCTGGGGTGGATTTTTTGGGGATTTTGGGGTGGATTTTTTGGGGGGATTTTTTGGGATTTTGGGATTTTGGGATTTTTGGGGTGGATTTTTGGGATGCGTGCCGGCAAGATCCACAAGCTGTTGATCGACGACGTGAACCCCAATTTTGGGGGTTTTTTGGGGCGGATTTTGGGGGTGGGTTTTTTGGGATTTGGGGGATTTTTTGGGGTGGATTTTTTGGATTTTGGGGATTTCTGGGTGGATTTTGGGGAATTTGTGGATTTTTGGGTGGATTTTTGGGATTTTTGGGGATTTCTGGGTGGGATTTTTGGGATTTTTGGTGGATTTTTTGGGATTTTGGGATTTTTGGGGTGGATTTTAGGATTTTTGGGATTTTTGGGGTGGGATTTTTGGGATTTTGGGATTTTGGGGCTGATTTTTTGGGGGATTTGGGATTTTTGGGATTTCTGGTGGGTTTTTGGGATTTTTGGGGGCTTGATTTTTTTTGGGATTTTGGGTTTTTAGGGGCAGATTTTTTGGGATTTTGGGGTGGATTTTTTGTGAGATTTTGGGATTTTTGGGTGGATTTTTTGGGGATTTTGGGGTGGATTTTTTTGGGATTTTTTGGGATTTTTTGGGATTTTGGGATTTTTGGGGTGATTTTTTTGGGATTTTGGGATTTTTTGGGGATTTTTGGGATTGCGTCCGGGCAGGATCCACAAGCTGCTGATCGGCAGCGTGAACCCCAATTTTGGGGTTTTTGGGTGGGGAAGTTTTTGGGGTTTTTTTGGGTGGGATTGCTTTTTGATTTGGGGATTTTTGGGTGGATTTTTTGGGGATTTTTGGGTGGATTTTTTTAATTTTGTGGTTTTTCAATGGGATTTTTGGGATTTTGAGATACTTGAGTGGGGTTTTTGGGGTTTTTGGCATTTTGAATGATTTTTTTGAATTTCGATCGATTGGGGAGGGTTTTTGGGGATTTTTGGGGTGGTTTTGGGATTTTGGGATTTCTGGGTGGATTTTTTTGGGATTTTGGGATTTTTGGGGGGATTTTTGGGGATTTTTTGGGGGATTTTTGGGTGGATTTTTTTTAATTTTGGGGCTTTTTCAATGGGGATTTTTGGGATTTTTGGGATTCTTGGGGGGTTTTTGGGATTTTGGGGAATTTTGGGATTTTGGGATTTTTGGATTTTTTGGGATTTTGGGGTGGATTTTTGTGAGATTTTTGGGATTTTGGGGTGGAGTTTTGGGATTTTGGGGGGATTTTGGGGGGATTTTTGGGATTTTTGGGATTTTGGGATTTTTGGGGGGATTTTGGGATTTTTGGGGGTGGATTTTTTTTGGGATTTTGGGGTTTTTGGGCAAGATTTTGGGGGGGTTTTTGGGATTTTGGGTGGATTTTTGGGGGGATTTTTTGGGATTTTGGGGGGATTTTGGGTGGATTTTTTGGGAATTTGGGATTTTTGGGGGGATTTTTTGGGATTTTGGGATTTCTGGGGTGGATTTTTGGGATTTTTGAGGGATTTTTGGGATTTTTGGGATTTTAGGTTTTTTTTGGGATTTTTGGGGTGGATTTTTGGGGATTTTGGGATTTTGGGGTGGATTTTTGGGGAGTTTTGGGTTTGGGTGGATTTTTTTTTTTTTTTTTTGGATTTGAGAGTTCTGGGTGGATTTTTGGGATTTGGGGATTTCTGAAGTTTTTTGGATTTTGGGATTTTGGGGTGGATTTTTGGGATTTTGTGCTCGGGCGGGATCCACAAGCTGGTGTCGGCGGCGTGCGCCCGAGGGGCCGAGGCGGCGTGCACCCTTAGATGCCCGGCGACTGCGCCCTCCGCGGCTCTCGGCCAAACTCAACTTCCTCGGTGGGCACAGCGGCGTTTGAAATTGGAAATTTGGGTCGTTTGGGGAAAATTCGGGGATTTCGGTTGGGGGGAAAAATTTGGGGCGTTAAGGGGGGTAGGGACATTTGGGGACATTTAAGGGCATTTGGGGGAGTAAGTGGGGGTTTGGGGAAATTTGGGGGTGTTTGGGGGCATTTGGGGGTGGTTTGGGAGGGCGTTTAGGAAATTTGGGGCATTTGAGGGGTGGTTTGGGGGCATTTGGGGATTTGGGGAAAAATTTGGGGTGTTTGGGGAAATTTGGGGAATCTGGGGGTTGGGGCATTTTAGGTGTGACTGGGGGCATTTGGGGGTATTTGGGGGTTTGGGGAAAATTTGGGGTGTTTGGGGGAATTTGGGGGAATGGGTATTTGGGGGCATTTAGGTGTGACTGGGGGCATTTGGGGGGTATTTGGGGGTTTGGGGAAAATTTGGGGTGTTTGGGGGGTTTGGGGAAAATTTGGGGGTTTGGG
>NW_022148010.1:0-4263 GCF_901933205.1 Camarhynchus parvulus
ATGCAAAAGGCAGGAGAGTGGTAAGGTACTGTTTTCTATCAGTTTGCAAGCTGCACACACAATGCCAGTGTTGTGCCGCTTCGTTCTTCGCCTTTGGGCCGATGCCGCCTCTCCGGCTAGCGGAGGCGAGAAAGCGGCTTCTTCGCGTAAAGAGCATTGTGCCGCTAGCCGTGCGCTCCGGAGCGCGGCTTCTGCCGAAAGACGCCCGGGACCGGCGCTTTTGCTTCGAGAGCTCCGTATCTTCGCCTTTAGCGCCTCTTTGTCACCTACACCTTAGAAAAGCTTTTTCACTATGTCTCGCAAGGAGAAACTGTGCCAGGACAGAAAACATCTCCTATCGTGTTCTAGAGGTTGCACAAAGGTTTGTACAGTGTTTTGCACCAAGGAAAAGAAAGTTGTCCAAAACTCCTCCTTTTTCAATATTCATGTGAATGCAAAAGGCAGGAGAGTGGTAAGGTACTGTTTTCCATCAGTTTGCAAAATGCACACACAATGCCAGTGTTGTGCTGCTTCGTTTTGTCCTTTAGCGCCTCTTTTGTCACCTACACCTTAGAAAAAGCTTTTCACTATGTCTCGCAAGGAGAAACTGTGCCAGGACAGAAAACATCTCCTATCGTGTTCTAGAGGTTGCACAAAGGTTTGCAGAGTGTTTTGCACCAAGGAAAAGAAAGTTGTCCAAAACTCCTTCTTTTTCAATATTCATGTGAATGCAAAAGGCAGGAGAGTGGTAAGGTACTGTTTTCCATCAGTTTGCAAAATGCACACACAATGCCAGTGTTGTGCTGCTTCGTTTTTGTCCTTTAGCGTGTTTTGTCACCTACACCTTAGAAAAAGCTTTTCACTATGTCTCGCAAGGAGAAACTGTGCCAGGACAGAAAACATCTCCTATCGTGTTCTAGAGGTTGCACAAAGGTTTGTACAGTGTTTTGCACCAAGGAAAAGAAAGTTGTCCAAAACTCCTTCTTTTTCAATATTCATGTGAATGCAAAAGGCAGGAGAGTGGTAAGGTACTGTTTTCCATCAGTTTGCAAAATGCACACACAATGCCAGTGTTGTGCTGCTTCCGTTTTTGTCCTTTAGCGCCTCTTTTGTCACCTACACCTTAGAAAAAAGCTTTCTCACTATGTCTGGCAAGGAGAAACTGTGCCAGGACAGAAAACATCTCCTATCGTGTTCTAGAGGTTGCACAAAGGTTTGTACAGTGTTTTGCACCAAGGAAAAGAAAGTTGTCCAAAACTCCTTCTTTTCAATATTCATGTGAATGCAAAAGGCAGGAGAGTGGTAAGGTACTGTTTTCCATCAGTTTGCAAAATGCACACACAATGCCAGTGTTGTGCTGCTTCGTTTTGTCCTTTAGCTGCCTCTTTGTCACCTACACCTTAGAAAAGCTTTTCACTATGTCTCGCAAGGAGAAACTGTGCCAGGACAGAAAACATCTCCTATCGTGTTCTAGAGGTTGCACAAAGGTTTGTACAGTGTTTTGCACCAAGGAAAAGAAAGTTGTCCAAAACTCCTTCTTTTTCAATATTCATGTGAATGCAAAAGGCAGGAGAGTGGTAAGGTACTGTTTTCCATCAGTTTGCAAAATGCACACACAATGCCAGTGTTGTGCTGCTTCGTTTTGTCCTTTAGCGCCTCTTGTCACCTACACCTTAGAAAAAGCTTTCACTATGTCTGGCAAGGAGAAACTGTGCCAGGACAGAAAACATCTCCTATCGTGTTCTAGAGGTTGCACAAAGGTTTGTACAGTGTTTTGCACCAAGGAAAAGAAAGTTGTCCAAAACTCCTTCTTTTTCAATATTCATGTGAATGCAAAAGGCAGGAGAGTGGTAAGGTACTGTTTTCCATCAGTTTGCAAAATGCACACACAATGCCAGTGTTGTGCTGCTTCGTTTTGTCTTTTTAGCGCCTCTTTGTCACCTACACCTTAGAAAAGCTTTCTCACTATGTCTCGCAAGGAGAAACTGTGCCAGGACAGAAAACATCTCCTATCGTGTTCTAGAGGTTGCACAAAGGTTTGTACAGTGTTTTGCACCAAGGAAAAGAAAGTTGTCCAAAACTCCTTCTTTTTCAATATTCATGTGAATGCAAAAGGCAGGAGAGTGGTAAGGTACTGTTTTCCATCAGTTTGCAAAATGCACACACAATGCCAGTGTTGTGCTGCTTCGTTTTGTCCTTTTTAGCGCCTCTTTGTCACCTACACCTTAGAAAAACCTTTTCTCACTATGTCTGGCAAGGAGAAACTGTGCCAGGACAGAAAACATCTCCTATCGTGTTCTAGAGGTTGCACAAAGGTTTGTACAGTGTTTTGCACCAAGGAAAAGAAAGTTGTCCAAAACTCCTTCTTTTTCAATATTCATGTGAATGCAAAAGGCAGGAGAGTGGTAAGGTACTGTTTTCCATCAGTTTGCAAAATGCACACACAATGCCAGTGTTGTGCTGCTTCGTTTTGTCCTTTAGCGCCTCTTGTCACCTACACCTTAGAAAAAGCTTTTCACTATGTCTGGCAAGGAGAAACTGTGCCAGGACAGAAAACATCTCCTATCGTGTTCTAGAGGTTGCACAAAGGTTTGTACAGTGTTTTGCACCAAGGAAAAGAAAGTTGTCCAAAACTCCTTCTTTTCAATATTCATGTGAATGCAAAAGGCAGGAGAGTGGCAAAAAGGTACTGTTTTCCATCAGTTTGCAAAATGCACAGAACAATGCCATGTGAATGCAAAAGGCAGGAGAGTGGTAAGGTGCCATCAGTGTGCCGTTTTTGTCTTTAGTGCTTTGTTTTTAGCGCCTCTTGTCACCTACACCTTAGAAAAAAGCTTTTTCACTATGTCTCGCAAGGAGAAACTGTGCCAGGACAGAAAACATCTCCTATCGTGTTCTAGAGGTTGCACAAAGGTTTGTACAGTGTTTTGCACCAAGGAAAAGAAAGTTGTCCAAAACTCCTTCTTTTTCAATATTCATGTGAATGCAAAAGGCAGAGTGAGTGGTAAGGTACTGTTTTCCATCAGTTTGCAAAATGCACACACAATGCCAGTGTTGTGCTGCTTCGTTTTGTCCTTTAGCGCCTCTTGTCACCTACACCTTAGAAAAAGCTTTCACTATGTCTGGCAAGGAGAAACTGTGCCAGGACAGAAAACATCTCCTATCGTGTTCTAGAGGTTGCACAAAGGTTTGTACAGTGTTTTGCACCAAGGAAAAGAAAGTTGTCCAAAACTCCTTCTTTTCAATATTCATGTGAATGCAAAAGGCAGGAGAGTGGTAAGGTACTGTTTTCCATCAGTTTGCAAAATGCACACACAATGCCAGTGTTGTGCTGCTTCGTTTTGTCCTTTAGCCGCCTCTTTGTCACCTACACCTTAGAAAAAGCTTTTTCACTATGTCTGGCAAGGAGAAACTGTGCCAGGACAGAAAACATCTCCCTATCGTGTTCTAGAGGTTGCACAAAGGTTTGTACAGTGTTTTGCACCAAGGAAAAGAAAGTTGTCCAAAACTCCTTCTTTTCAATATTCATGTGAATGCAAAAGGCAGGAGAGTGGTAAGGTACTGTTTTCCATCAGTTTGCAAAATGCACACACAATGCCAGTGTTGTGCTGTTTTGTTTTGTCCTTTCATGCCCTTTTGTCACCTACACCTTAGAAAAAGCTTTCTCACTATGTCTCGCAAGGAGAAACTGTGCCAGGACAGAAAACATCTCCTATCGTGTTCTAGAGGTTGCACAAAGGTTTGCAGAGTGTTTTGCACCAAGGAAAAGAAAGTTGTCCAAAACTCCTTCTTTTTCAATATTCATGTGAATGCAAAAGGCAGGAGAGTGGTAAGGTACTGTTTTCCATCAGTTTGCAAAATGCACACACAATGCCAGTGTTGTGCTGCTTCGCTTTGTCCTTTAGCTGCTCTTGTCACCTACACCTTAGAAAAGCTTTCTCACTATGTCTCGCAAGGAGAAACTGTGCCAGGACAGAAAACATCTCCTATCGTGTTCTAGAGGTTGCACAAAGGTTTGTACAGTGTTTTGCACCAAGGAAAAGAAAGTTGTCCAAAACTCCTTCTTTTTCAATATTCATGTGAATGCAAAAGGCAGGAGAGTGGTAAGGTACTGTTTTCCATCAGTTTGCAAAATGCACACACAATGCCAGTGTTGTGCTGCTTCGTTTTGTCCTTTAGCGCCTCTTTGTCACCTACACCTTAGAAAAGCTTTTTTCACTATGTCTCGCAAGGAGAAACTGTGCCAGGACAGAAAACATCTCCTATCGTGGTTCTAGAGGTTGC
>NW_022148011.1:0-4248 GCF_901933205.1 Camarhynchus parvulus
GCCTAACTTGGATGGGTTATAGCAGTGACTGTTGATATGAGTGTGAGAAATAAAGAAGGAAACCCGGTGTCTTTCTATATATAGCTTGCGTTAACACCTGTAGCATGGCCTTGTTGATATCCCAACAGGGAAAAAACAAAAAATGAGTGACATAAAAAGGAACAACAGAGGTCCAGTATGGCTTATACTCCCACCTCCCATGCCTATGGGGTTGCGACCTACAGCAGGTGTATTTGATCTTCTTGGTGGCGAATATAGAGGCCAACTTGGTCTTGCCCTCTATCTCCTTGTCACTTTCTCTTAGCTAACTGCCAGGCAAATCGTTTTTGATGCTCCTTCAGTGTAATTCCCCACCGTTCCTCAGGTATCTCCCATTCAACAGGCACTAATAATTCTCATCTACACAACAAACTTATTATCTCAGTTCCTTCGAGTCCTTCCCAGATAGGAGACTGATTTGGTACTTGACACTTCCTGCAACGTGAGCGTCGGTTATGTGAACTGCAATACCAATTCTTCTCACAACTTAAACATTTATATTTAACCCAACTAGCATGTCCAGTATTTGGGTGAATCAAACAGGGTATTTGAGATGGCTCTGATGGAAGTTGCAACTCCTCCTCCTCTTTGTATAAGTCACAGGCTAAGGCCTGAACACAAGAGTTCTCTGCTCGAAACAGTCTTGATCCTCTTGTTTGGACTGGAAGTATTCCTCCCCAAGGAGAGTACCGGAGGCATCTCAAAACTTGTCCTGACGGTACTTGAAACTACTGATATAAGCTCTGTCTTATTTCCCAGTTAGGTGTGATCCTGTGTATATTTCTTAGATTATTTGGGTCTTGCCAGTTCATTGCCACCCATTCCTCATTTAAAGGTCAGTTTCGTATCACCCGGTTTGGATGTTATGCTCCATTCTTTCGGTTCTTCCACAGGTCCTTTGATTCGGCTGGTGTGGATCTACCCTCGTTCTTTGGTCTGGATCGCAGCCTCGGTCGTCAGCAATACCTGAAAAGGACTTTCCCATTGTGGTGTTAAAGATTGTTCTTTCCATGTTTTTACTAACACTCACTCTCCTGGATGAACATTATGAATTTTAAAATCTAAAGGTGTTGTTTGAGGGATTATTCTTTTTGGCTGTAAGTTTTTGAGAGTTTTTGCAATAGTGTTAACATATCCTCTGACTCTCATCTCCCCCACCTCATAAGTAGCATTTTCATGCTGGGTGGTTAGGAAAGGTAACTCAAATATCATTTCCTAAGGAGACACTCCCAGATCTGACCTGGGTTGTGTTCGGATCTTTAATAAGGCTAAAGGTAGGCATTGTACTCATGACATTTGGGTTTCAATCATCAATTTAGTCAAAGTTCTCTTTAAGTCTGGTTCACCTTTTCTACACGGCCAGAACTCTGCGGATGCCATGGGGTATGTAACTCCCATTTTATCCCCAAGGCATGAATTAATTTTTGTAACTCTTGTGACGTAAAATGTGTTCTTCTGTCTGAGTCTATCCTATTAACCATTCCATATCTGGGAATTATTTGTTCCAGAAGGGTTTTACTTACCACTTTGGCTGTAGCTTTGGCAGTGGGAACTGCCTGTTTCCCCTCAATTACCACATTCTTAATGACTGGAACTATAAAACTTTCACCTTTTGCCCCTGTTACCTTCGCCGTCTGTTTACTCACACTATATCCTTTTGGAATCTCTAACAGGCATGTTCTTTCTGCCCCTGTGTCTACAACAAATTCCCACTCTTCTCCTTGGGGACTTACTTTTAAGGTTATCACTGGCTCTAGATGGTACTTGTCCCCTAGAAAATGGAGCCTATGACACTCCTATTCCTCCTCTGTGCCTATTTCTTCAAAGATTTGCCGATCTTGCACCTGCTTAGTACAATCTCTCTTATAATGCCCTTTGCCCCCACAGTAATGACAGACAATTCCGGGATGCCCCTGAGACCTGGTTTGTATTGGGGTTCTATTCTTCTCCCTTCCTCTGTCTCCACCACCTTCATATCTAGGATTAATTCCTGTACGGTTTGGCTTTTTTTGGAAATTGTTTCCTTGCACAGAGGCTACCATAAGTTTTGCTTTCAGTTTAGCTTTTTCTTCATCTCTCCGGACGTAAACTTTTTGAGCTTCTTTTAATAAATCATCTAATGATTTACCATGCCAATCCTCAATTTTTTCTAGTTTCTTTCTAATATCCGGCCAAGCATTAGTAACAAAGTCAATCTTTAACAATGCTCTCCCCACATCATCTTCAGGGTCTATTCTAGAATATTGTTTCATATTTCTCCTAAGTCTGTCTAACCATTCAGTTGGGGTCTCTTCTTTCTCCTGTTGTGCTTCAAAAGCCTTTTTAGCATTTTGCCCTCGAGGTGCTGCTCTTTTTATTCCCTTAATTACCAAATTACGATATTCATTCATGTGTTTCCTCCCCTCCTCATTATTTTGACCCCACTCAGGAGGTGCAGTTGGCATTTTTTCTTCCCCAGGAGGCCCCTGTGGATTATCTTTTTCTCAAGCGTTTATTGCAGCTGCCCTTATTAATTGCTCTCCTCCTGGGAAAATAATATTCTCATTATGGATTGCATTTCTTCCCAAGTGTAAATGTTTGGTCCTAAGAATTGATCTAATTGTTCAGCTGTACCAATGGGATCCTCTAAAATTCCTTTGATCTCTTTCTTAAGATTTCTGACCTCAGAGGAAGTCAGAGGGTCATTCACAAACTCCGTTCCGCCCCCTCCCATGGGGACCTCTCTTAGCGGAAAAAGACTAATCCCTTCATCCAAATCTTTCCCTTCGCTTCCTTCTATAGTCTTCTCCCCGCTCTTTGAGGAAAAGTTTGGAGAGGGCTGCTTTTTAACTGAGCTCCAGGTGTTCCAATAGTGTTATACGTAAAAGTTAATTTAAGTTGAATTAGGGTATTGTTCAATTATATTCTATTAATTATGTTATATTAATTGCATTATGTTAAGGGGGGGGGCGGTTATTAGAATGTTCTAGGAGAAGGGTCCAGGGTTTGGTGGAAGGGCGCTCTGGCGGGTGTCATGGTTTGACACTGGCACAATGCCAGTGCCCCATGAAAATATACTTCCCTGGTGTTTGCTGTGAGATGTGACCAGGAAATAAGCAAAGCAGGCCTCTAGCTTAGAAAAAAAAAAGGTTTATTAACTAAACTACAAAGGGAAAAAAAACCACACACACACAAACACACACACACACACACACACCTGGAAAATGAAAACTCCACAAAAACATTTCCTCCTCCCCCCACCACATTTCCAATACATCTTCCAAATTTCAAGTCTCCATCCATCACCCTGTAAATACTCAATTTCAGTCCATCAAGAGGAGAGGAGTCCTTCTTGGGGGGCCATGGTGACCTCTTCCTTCCATGCCCAGTGCTCTCACCACTATGCATGGACCAGAGCTGCTTCAAGGGTTATCCTTTTAAGGGTGCTTTGACCAGTTCCAAAAAAAGCAGAGTTTTCTCTCACTCTCGGGACCTCTTGTCCCCCCCATACTTGTCTACCCCTGGGGCCGGGGTCTCCCAAAACTGAACCCTCTCAGTTCTGAGCCATCGCCTCCCCCCTGCATGCAGCCTCTGTGTCAGCGAGGAAGCACGATTCTGTCCATGGCTGTACCAAAAGAGTCCAGCAACCAGCTACTCCATCATCTCTTTCTGGCCTCTTCTTTACTCTCCCAGCCTCACTCACTGCTCCAACTGTCATTCTCTTGCCCATTTCCTCTTTATCATCCACTCCATCTCCCCTCCGGGAAAGGTCCAAATGCTCTGTGAGGTCTTCATTGTCCAGAAAGGGGTTAACAAACTTCTGCACTCAGCCAGGCTCCTTCTCTGCTGCACTCCCCCTTTCCCCCCTCCTTCTTCACAGGCCGATATCACTTCAAGGCCACAGGCCCGCGTGCCAGCTTTTGGCTCTCTGCCTTCTGGGGGTGCTGCCCAAATCTCTCGGGGGCCTCTCTCCCTCTGTCTCTCCTGGGGGGCTGCCCAGCGCCTCCTGGTGCCCCCACCACCCTTCCATCCTGAGAGGTCAGGCCTACCTCTGCCGGGCCGCAGGTTTCCCCTCCCCTGCCCAGCTCGAAGCCGGGCAGGGGAGGCCTTGCCCTTTGCTGGCCAGAAATCAAAGAGGGAGCCCAAGGGGAGTGCTCTGCTTCTAACCCCTGTGTTCTCAGAGGGCATCCACCCTCAGTGGCCAAGCCTGGTGTCAATTTAGAATCTGAA